>NW_022436973.1:22867990-22879852 GCF_009761245.1 Sapajus apella | reverse complement strand
AAAAAAAAAAAAAAAAAAGGAAAAAGGAAAAAATGAGATGCACTATTAGAAAAGCTAATAAAAGTAAGGAGAAAATTTTGCTAAGGAAGAATTAGATTTTTATAATACTGGGACATTAGTGTGCACTTTTTTGTTGTGTTTGCAGTTTGTCCTTTATTTTAAAATACTTAAATGTACAGAAAAATTGCAAGAATAGTTACAGAGTATTTTTGCTCCCTGAACCATCAGAGAGCAAGCCCCAACAGCCCCAAATACTTTAATGAGCCTTATAATCTGGAGTTTAGCCAGGCGAGGTGGCTCACACCTGTAATCCTTTATTTAGGAGGCTGAGGCAGGCGGATCATTTCAGGTCAGGAGTTTGAGACTCTCCTGGCCAACATGATGAAATTCTGTCTCTACTAAAAATACAAAAAAATGAGCCCAATGTGGTCATGCCTTCCTGTAGTCCCAGCTACTCGGTTGGCTGAGGCATGAAAATTGCTTGAACCCACGCGGCAGAGGTTGCAGTAAGCCGAGATCGTGCCACTGCACTCCAGCCTGGGTGGCAGAGTGAGACCCTGTCTCCAAAAATAAAATGAAATAAATCTGGACTTTAACAGCAGTACAGTACTACCAGCTTATCTTCAGGTCTCATCTGAGTGATTCTAGTTGTCCCCAAAACATCCTGTATAGCGGAAGGATCCAGTTTCACCAAGGAACTCTGGTTCCCGTTATTGGAAAATGTATTTAGAGGTCAGGTCTGGACACTAGATGTGATTGTTCCACTGAGCTGTCACTGTTTCTAGACTTTCTCAGCAGGCAAAGCTAGAGTATATATGCATGTATATACATACACAAACATACATCCACACACATACACTCATTTCTTTATTTCTTGCTTTGTGTATGTGTGTAATACTATGAGTTCACACTCATACCTACCCTCAGAATTCATTATTTTGTTTTTCTCCCTTTTTGTAATTGTATCTCTCTTCTCTGACAGAGAAACTGAGCTCCAGTTATTCTTAATATATTAATATTTACTTAGTTTATCAATCCCCTTAAATGCACCCAGCCTTTCCTTTCCTTACCAGATCACGTGCATGCTAACCTTGCTCAGCCACACCTAATGGTTTTTAGACTGAATTATTTGGAGATAAAAAGAAGTACAGTTGATGCTCATTATGCACAGATTTCCATTTGCAAATTTACCTACTTGCTAAAATTTATTTGTAACCCCAAAATCTGTACTCATAGTACTTTTATAGTCATTCATGAACATATGCAGAAGAGTGAAACATTTGAGTCGCTATTGGGTAACATGCATATTCCTAAGGGAGGCCAAGCAAGGCAGCCTACTGCCTTCTTCAAGCCCTCATACTGTAAATAGGTGTCCTTTTTGCAGTTTACTTAGTGCCACATATTTTGCATTTTGGCTGCTTTTACTTAGCATATGTTTTCAAGTTCCATCCGTGTTTATAGCATGTTTCAGTACTTCATTCTTTTTAAAGAGCTGGGTCTCACTGTGTTGCAGGCTGGAATGCAGTGGCTGTTCACATATGCCATCATAGCATACTATAGCCTCAAACTTTCACTGGGCTCAAGTGATCCTCCCACCTCAGCCTCCCAAGTAGCTGAGATTAGAGGTGTGGGCCACTGTACCAGGCGCCTTCCTTCTTAAGGCTGAATAATAGTCCATTGTATGTATAATGCCACATTTTGTTTATTCATCCAATATTGGACATTTAGGTTATTTCCACCTTTGGCTGTCTTGTGAAAATCTTTTCATGTGCTTGTTGGCCATTAGTATATATTCTTTGGAGGAATGTCTCTTCTGATTCCTTGCCCATTTTTAAATTGAGGGGAGGTGTCTTTTTGTTGTTGGATTGTAAGAGTCCTTTATCTGTTCTGATAATAGACCCTTATCAGATATGTGATATCTGATTAACACATATTTTCTTGCCTCCCATAGGTTGTCTTTCAAAATTTTGATGAAGCCCAATTTATCAATGTTTTTGTTGTTTATGCTTTTTAGTGTCATGTCTAAGAATCCATTTTCAAATTCAGTGCCATGAAGATTTACCTATGTTTTCTAAGAATTTTATAGTTTTAGACTGGGTACGGTGACTCATGCCTGTAAATCCCAGCTGAGGCAGGCAGATTGCCTGAGCTCGGGATTTCAAGACCAGCCTGAGCAAGATGGTGCCCATCTCTACTAAAATACAAAAAATTAGCTGATGGTGCATGCTTCTTCAGCTACTTGGGAGGTTGAGGCAGGAGTTACTTACACCAGGTAGACAGAGGTTGCAATGAACCAACGTTGGATCACTGCACTCCATCCTGGGCCACAGAGTAAGACTCTGTTTCAAAAAATAAAAAGAAGAATTTTATAGTATTAGCTTTTTAAGTTTTTGATACACTTTGATAATGTTTTTGTTTTTTTGATTTTTGAGGCAGGGTCTTGCTCTGTGGTGCAGGCTGGAGTGCAGTGGCACAGTCTTGGCTCACTGCAACCTGGGCTCAAGCTGTCTTCCTATCTCAGCCTCCCAAGTAGCTGGGATCACAGGCTTGTGCCACCATGCCTGGCTAATTTTTGTATTTTTTCTAGAGACGGGGTTTTACTATTATTGCCTAGGCTGGTCTTGAACTCCTGGGCTCTAGTAATCCGAGCCCACTTTGGCCTCCCAACATGCTAGGATTACAGGTGTGAACCACCACTTTCAGTCCCAAGTTAATTTTTATATATGGTATGAGGTAAGGATTCCTTTTGCATGTGGGTATCCAGTTGTCCTAGTGCCATTTGTTTAAGAGCCTGTTCTTTTCCCATTGAATGTTGTCTTAGCACTCTTCCCAAAAATTAGTTGACAGTAAGGTGTGTGTGGTGGCTCATGCTTGTAATCCCAAAGCTTTGGAAGACTCAGATGGAAAGATTGCTTGAGGCTAGTATTTCATCACCAGCGAGTCATGGTGGTGTGTGCCTCTGGGAGGTTGAGGCAGGAAGATAGCTTGAACTCCTAAGTTGAAGGCTGCAGTGAGCTCTGATTGTGCCACTGCACTGTAGCCTGGGCAACAGAGTGAGACACTCAGTTGACTATAGATGCTTGTATTTATTTCTGGATTCATTTAATACTATTCCATTGATCTGTATATTACTCCTTATACCATTATCACACTGCTTTGGTTACTGGTGCTTTGCAATAAGTTTTGAAATCAGGAAGTATGAATTCTCCAACTTTGTTTTTCCTTTTCAAGATTATTTTGGCCATTCTGAGTCCTTTGCAATTCTATATAAATTTTGGGGTCCGGTTTTTTTATTTCTTTTTATTATTTTTTATTTTTATTTATTTATTTTTTTGAGACAGAGCCTCACTCTGTTTCCCAGGCTGGAGTACAGTGGTACGATCTTGGCTCACTGCAACCTCCATCTCCCGGGTTCAAGCTCTGCCTCAGCCTACCAAGTAGCTGGGATTACAGGCGTGTGTCATCATGCCCAGCTAAATTTTGTATTTTTAGTAGAGACACGGTTTCACCATGTTGGCCAGGCTGGTCTCGAACTCCTGACCTCAAGTTATCCACCATCCTCAGCCTCCCAAAGTGCTGGGATTTACAGGCCTGAAAGCTTTTTTATTTCTGGAAAAAGAAAAAAAAAAAAAGATACAGGATGTCTTTCCATTTTTTTAGGGTCTTCTTGTTCTTGCAGGTAGATTTTCCCTGAGATATTTTCATTGAGACCTTGGGCCTAGAGAGCCACAACTTCATGAGAGATAATTTCTCCGGAGCCTTTCCTACCCCTTCTCCTATTTCCTGTCTCCTTTCCTTCCTTGGTTATTCAAATGTGTTAAATGCTCCTGGGTCCAGTACAGAGGTCAGCTCACACTTCCAGCTTTAGCTTTGGTTCACTTTTTGTTTTCTTGCCACTGGTAGTTTCCCCTGCCTTCTTGAGAACTTAGCTAAGCTTTTCAAAGGATGTTTGCATTTATCCAACATTTCTAGATTTTGGTAGCTGGAGGGTTTTAATAATTTTCTAGATTCCTATACAGTATTACTAGATTAGAAAAAAGGTAAAGCTGGGTGTGGTGGCACATGCCTGTAATCCCAACTACTCAGGAGGCTGAAGTGGGAGGACTGCTTGAGTCTGGGAGTTAGACACCAACCTGGGCAACACAGCGAGACCTATTTCAAAAAAAAAAGTAAGACGCCCAGGCATGGTGACTCACGCCTGTACTGTAATCCTAGCACTTTGGGAGGCTGAGGCAGGTGGATCACAAGGTCAGGAGTTCACGACCAGCCAAGCCAAGATGGTGAAACCCCATCTCTACTGAAAATACAAAAATTAGCTGGGTGCAGTGGCAGGCGTCTATAATACAAAAATTAGCTGGGTGCAGTGGCAGGCGTCTATAATCCCAGCTGCTCGGGAGGCTGAGGCAGGAGAATTGCTTGAACCCGGGTGGCAGAGGTTGCAGTGAACCAAGATTGCGCCACTTCACTCCAGCCTCCAACTTGGGCAATAGAGTGAGACTTGGTCTCAAAAACAAACAAACAAAAAAAGATGATGTTTTTTATGGAATTTAGATGAAGTTTAGTATATAGAAATATTGGGTGTCAGGCAAAGTATTAATTACTTTGTACATATTCTCTTTTTCTTCTTTTTTAAAGAGACAGGGTGGCCAGGCGTGATGGCTCATGCCTGTAATCCCAGCACTCTGGGAGGCCAAGGCAGGCTGATCACAAGGTCAAGAGATCGAGACCACCCTGGCCAATATGGTGAAACCCCATCTCTACTAAAAATACAAAAATTAGCTGAATGTGGTGGTGCGTACCTGTAGTCCTCGCTACTCAGGAGGCTAAGGCAGGAGAATCGCTTGAACCTGGGAGCTGAAGGTTGCAGTGAGCCAAGATTGTGCCACTGCACTCCAGCGTGGCCACAGAGTGAGACTCCATTTCAAAAAAAAAGAGACAGGGTGCCCAGGCTAAACTCTGACTCTTCGGTTCAGCTGATCCTGCCTTAGCCTCTGGAGTAGCTGGGGTCTACAGGCACACGCCACTGTGCCTGGCTACGTATTCACTTATAACACTCTTATTTTTAAATGAAAGCTCTTCTTTATAAAATAGATCAGGAGAGCAATTTTCCTGTCTTGCTTCCTGAGGAAGCAAAAAGACAGAAACATAGTGAGTATCAAGACTAGTGGTTGCCGTAGTAAGCATGGGACTTACTATGGATGGCTCTGTCAACAGTAGGGGATGGTACTATCGTTTTATTTGTGGACTCTCTTTGATTTCTGGACAGGGTTTTATTTCCCATCTTTGCGATATGAGAGTCTGCCATATCCACACATTGACTCTTCCCATTTGTTTTATTCACTTAATTAGACCATGATTGGAAAGCCTCACTGGCTGTGTACATTGCAGCATACATAGGAGTATATGACAGTTATGATACATTTCAAACAGGGCTTTAAAACTTTTCATTCAGTTCCTTTTGGATAAAGCTCTTTTCCTCTTGTGGTCGTTCACATACATGAAATATAGGCTTTATGTAGTCAGTAGGTGAGAGCAGATTTTGGAGCCATATACACCTGGGTTTGAGTCTCAGTTTTGCCGTGTACCAGTCGTTTGTGGACAAGTTATTTATTAATAACTATTCCATGCCATGGTTTCTTCATTGGTAGTATCTTCAAAGTGAAGTATCTATTTCCTGTACTGTTTTGAAGGTAACCTTAAATAATGTACATTGTACAGTTTGATACAGTGTCTGACACATAGTAAGTACTTTAATATATAATACCTATTTTTATTCTGATCCTTGTTGAGCTGCTGCTTTTTGATGTGTTCTGATTATCTGTAATTGGTAATCAGCCATGTATTGACATCGTCCAAGATTTGACAAAGTTGATTGTCTCAAATCAAATTTCCTTCTTTCTTTTTTTTTTTTTTAAAGGTGGGGTTTCACCAGCTAAATTTTGTATTTTTAGTAGAGACATGGTTTTACCATGTTGGTCAGGCTGGTCTTGAACTCCTGACCTCCTGATCCGCCCGCTTCAGCCTCCCAAAGTGCTGGGATTACAGGCGTGAGCCACTGCACCTGGCCTAGTACAACTTTTATTTAGCAAATGAGGAAGCTGAGTTTATGAGATGTCTGTGAAGTCCATTGTCTGATCTTTTAGTTTCTTAGTACCTGGGAATGTGCTTTTTTATTATATATAAATAATAGATGGTTGTTATGGAATATTTGGATAGTACAGAAGTCTAGGATTTTTACCATTTTGGTTTGTTTATTGGAAGTCTCTTCCCCCAGTGGTTCTTGTTTCTCCATCAGTGTGAATGCACACTCCAGTGTGGATGTGAATGTTAATTTATGTACTAGCTGGATTCTACAGGAAGCAGACACAGATGGGGTTGGAGGGCAGAGGACTTATTAGGGGAGTAATGCCTGTGAAGAAACAGAGAAGGGAACATGTTTGAGTATGGGGAGCCATCAGACTGCAACGCACACCTGACAAAGCCCACTCAGATTGCCTAATAGAGGAATGCCACAAGGGGTAGAAATGGCTAGGCTCTTGTACTAACTTTGTGCAGTCATTGGCTAAAGGTAGGTCTTTGACCAATGTAGAGGTTTTCAGCTTTGGCACTATTGACATTTGGGACCAGATACTTCTTTGTTATAGGGGGCCGTCCTGTGATTTGTAAGATGCTTAGCAGCGTCCTAGGCCTCTATCCCCTAGATGCTGCTAGCACAGCGTCCCTGCTATTAGTTGTGACAGTCAAAACTATCTTTAGACACTGCCTTATGTTCCCTAGGGAAGGTTCTAATGGTATATATAAACGACCCTGTAGTGGCATGGTCCAAGTTGTGTGACAGAGAGGAGCGTTCCATACTATGAGCTTACTGGAAAGACCTATGAGCTATTCAGTGATCTGAACTATTTATTTAAGATGGAGCTTTGTTCTGTGGCTCCTAGAATTTTTTTTTTTTTTTTTGAGACGGAGTTTCGCTCTTGTTACCCAGGCTGGAGTGCAATGGCACGATCTCGGCTCACCGCAACCTCCGCCTCCTGGGTTCAGGCCATTCTCCTGCCTCAGCCTCCTGAGTAGCTGGGATTACAGGCACGCACCACCATGCCCAGCTAATTTTTTGTATTTTTAGTAGAGACGGGGTTTCACCATGTTGACCAGGATGGTCTCGATCTCTTGACCTCGTGATCCACCCGCCTCCGCCTCCCACAGTGCTGGGATTACAGGCTTGAGCCACCGCGCCCGGCCTGGCTCCTAGAATTTTAAGCACACCTCTGTGAAACATCTTGTTAGGGTATACTCCATTATCCAAAACAATCCATAGTGATTTAAATAGAGTTGTTTTTTCAGGCTAGGCGTGGTGGCTCACGCCTGTAATTCTAGCACTTTGGCAGGCAGGCTGAGGCAAGCAGATCACCTGAGGTTGGGAGTTTGAGATCAGCCTGACCAACATGGAGAAACCTCGTCTCCACTAAAAATAAAAAATTAGCCAGGTGTGGTGATGCATGCCTGTAAACTCGGGAGGCTGAGGCATGAGAATCACTTGAACCTGTGAGGCGGAGGTTGCTGTGAGCTGAGATCATGCGATTGCACTCCAGCCTGGGCAACAATAGTGAAACCCTGTCTCAAAAAATAAAATAAATAAAATAGGGCTCTTTTTATTTTTATTTTTTATCCATTTATTTCTTTATCTTTTCTTTTTTTTTTTTGCAGACAGAGTCTCACTCTGTCACCCAGACTGGAGTACAGTGGCGTGATCCGGTCTCACTGCAACCTCTGCCCCCTGGGTTCAATCGATCCTCCTGCCTCAACCTCCCAAGTAGCTGGGATTACAGGTGTGCGCCACCATGCCCGGCTAATTTTTGTATTTTTAATAGAGATGGGGTTTTGGCATGTTGGCCAGGCTGGTCTCAAACTCCTGACCTCATGTGATCCAGTTGACTTCCCCATGTGCTGGGATAACAAGTGTGAGCCACTGTGCCTGGCTGTTTTCTTTTGAGACTGGGTCTCACTCTTTCCCAGGCTGGAGTGTAGTGGCACAATCTCAGCTCATTGCAACCTCCACCTTGTGGGCTCAAGCAATTTTCCTACCTCAGCCTCCTGAGTAGCTGGGACTACATGCACATGCCACCCATGCCTGGCTACTTTTTGTGGAGATGAGATTTTGCATGTTGCCTAGGCTGGTCTTGAATTCAAAAGCTAAAACAGTCTACCCAGGAATGTTGTATGTTTCTAAAGGTATTTTTCCTTCGGTTGCAGGTGACACAACTAAAAAAACAAAAAACACAGTATTTATGGAATTCCAATGAGTGGTAATGGATGATGCAGTTCAAATAACTAAGGTAAGAGAAATAAAACCAGAACTGTGAGGAGGCTTTTGCCAGTCAAATAGTGTCCTTAAATAAAGCTAACATCAGATTCTTTCCTGCTTCATTTTGTTTCTAAGCTATAAGAGTAGCTTATTTTTTATGATTACAAACATTGTAATTATCATCCTTTAAGAAACTTCTTAACCTGATTGTGAATCAGAAACACTTAAGGAGCTTTTTAAAAAGAAAAGAAGACCAAAGTCAGGCTGGGTGTGGTGGCTCATGCCTGTAATCCCAGCACTTTAGGAGGCTGAGGCGGGTGGATTACTTGAGGTCAGGAGTTCAGGACCAGGCTGGCCAACATAATGAAACCCCATCTCTACCAAAAATGCAAAAATTAGCTAGGTGTGGTGGCATGTGCCTGTAATCCCAGCCAGTCAGGAGGCTGAGGCAGGTGGATCCCTTGAACCCGGGAGACAGAGGTTGCAGTGAGCCAAGATCACACCCCACTGCATTTCGGCCTGGGCACCAAAGAATGAAACTCCTTCTCAAAAAAAAAGACCAGTGTCATTGCCCTGTCAGCATGCCCTTGCTGAATTAAAGCTTCTGTGGGTAGAGCACAGATGATCTCCAAGTTTTAAGTGGAAATGTAAACCAACTCCACAGTTTTAGAAAACTCTTTGGCAATATCTGAGAAACATACATGTATCTGATAACCCAGGTGTTTCAATTCTAGGTATTCACCTTTGAAAAATGAAAAATACATATCTACACAAAAGTACACATAGAAATGTTCACTGCAACTTTATGTATTATAGCCAGAAAAAATGAATTCAAAAACAAGTGAATATTTAAATAAATTGTGATATACAGCCAGCCATGGTGGCTCACATCTCTAATCCCAACACTTTTGGAGGCTAAGACAGGCAGATCACTTGAGGTCAGCCTCACCAACATGGTAAAACCCTGTCTCTACTAAAATTATGAAAATTAACTGAGTGTGGTGGTGGTGGTACATGCCTGCAATTCTAGCTACTCAGGAGGCTGAGGCGGGAGAATGGCTTGAACCCAGGAGACAAGAGGTTGCAGTGAGCCGAGATCACGCCGCTATACTCCATCCAGCCTGAGCAACAGGGCAAGACTATGTCTCAAAAAAAAATTGATATACACTATTGATAAAATGGAATTTTATTCAGTAATAAAAAGGAACAAACTACCAGTACACACAACAACATGGATGAATCTCGTAGATAAAAGGTTGAGTGAAATCAACCAGATGGATAAGAAAATGTAGATGTAGCACAGTTACCAAATAAAACTAAACTATGATGATAGAGGTCAGACCCATGCTTCCTCTGGCGGGAGGTGGGAGGTTGTGACTGGAAAGAGATACGAGAGAACCTCTGCAGCACTGAAAAGGTTTTACATGTTAATGTGTTTATATACATACTTTTCTTGTGGTAAAATATATATAACATTAAATTTATCATTTTAACTACTTTTAAAGTATGCAATTCATTGACATTATGTACTTTCCTGTTGTGCAGCCATCACCACCATCCATCTCCAGAACTTTTTCATCTTCTCCAACTGAAACTCTATATCCATTAAACACTATCCCCATTTCCTTCTCCCCCAACTGCTGACAACCACTATTCTACTTTCTGTCACTATGAATTTGACTATAATAGTTACCTCATGTAAGTGGAATCATATAATATTTGTCATTTGGTGTCTGGTTTATTTCATATAAGTTTATTTCACAAAGGTATCTTGTTTATTTCACATAGGATGACCTTGACTTGTTTTCAAGTCATCCATGTTGTAGCATGTCTCAGAATTTCTATTTTATGGCTGAATCATATTCTGTTGTATGTTTATACTACATTCATTCATATCCATTCATTCATTTGATGGACACTCGGGCTGCTTCCATCTTTTGGCTGTTGTGACTAATGGTGCAATGAACATGGGTGTAAGCTGGGCATGGTGCCTCACACCTATAATCCCAGTACTTTGGGAGACCGAGGCAGGCGGATCACCTGAGGTCAGGAGTTCAAGGCCAGCTTGGACAACATGGTGAAACCCCATCTCTACTAAAAATACAAAAATTAGCCAGGTGTGGTGGCGCGTGTCTGTAATTTCCAGCTACTCTGGAGGCTGAAGCAGGAGAATCTCTTGGACCTGGCAGGCGGAGGTTGCAGTGAGCTGAGATTGTGCCACTGTACTCCAGCCTGGGAAATAGGGCGAGACTCTGTCTCAATTAAAAAAAAAAAAAAAAAAAAAAAAGACATGGGTATACAAACATCTTTTCAAGTCCCTGTTTTAGTTATTTTTAGTATATTCTTACAAGTAAAATTACTGGATCATATGGTAATTCCATGTTTAATTTTTTGAGGCGTCACCATGCTGTTTTTCATAGTACTGCATGATTTTATATTCCCAACAGCAATGCACAAGGGCTTCACTTTCTTTACATTCTCCTTTTTGGTGACCTCCATAATTCTGAATTATATGAGTATGCTCTTTCTTCTTAATTTTTTTATTAATAAAAAGGACAACATTTTTTCTTTGCCTCTCCAATGTGAAAAATAGGAACTTACCTCACACTATCACCCCATTTAATATTTGTATTATTTCCTGTTCTTCTGCTGTTTATTAGTTTCCTCAGACTTTTGTAACAAAACTTCATAAACTGGGTGGCTTAAACAATAGAAATTTATTGTCTCAGACTTTTGGAGGCTAGAAGTCCTGAGGACTGTGAGGGAGAATCTATTCTATGATTTTTTTCTAGCTTTTGGTAGCCTTAGGCATCCCTTACCCTGTAGATGGCATTTTCTCTGTATCTTCAAATTGTCTTCCCTCTATGCATATCTGTCTCTTGTGTTCAAATTTCCTTTTTCAAAATAAGTACGACAGTCATTGGATTAGGGACCACCCTAATGAGCTCATCTCAACTTGATCATCTGCAAAGACACTTTCTAAATAAAGTCACATTCACAAGAACTGAGTAGGGGTTATGATTTTAACATCTTTTGGGGGACACAATTCAGCCTGGGCAACAGAGCAGGACTCTGTCTCAACAAAACTAAACAAAAACAAAAAACCCAATTAAACCCATAAAGTGTTGGCTACATTTCTAACTTTCAGAAGCACTCGTGAACCTGTTTTTTAGGTTAATTTTCAGCACTCTTTCCTTCTTTCTTTCCTTTCCTTTTTAATTTTAATTTTTTTTTTTTGAGACAGAGTCTTGCCCTGTCACTCAGGCTGGAGTGCAGTGGTGCAATCTTGGCTCACTGCAGCCTCCACCTCCCAGGCTCAAGTGAGTCTCCTGCCTGAGCCTCCCAAGTAGCTGGGATTACAGGTGTTTGCCACCATGCCTGGCTAATTTTTGTATTTTTAGTAGAAACAGGAGTTTTGCTATGTTGGCCAGGCTGGTCTTGAACTTCTGGTCTCAAGTGATCCACCCACCTCAGCCTCCCAAAGTGCTGGGATTACAGGCATACAGTACCGCGCCCAGCCTTCTTTCTTTTCCTTTATTTCCTCCTTTTTTTTTTTTTTT
>NW_022436973.1:22838782-22867890 GCF_009761245.1 Sapajus apella | reverse complement strand
TTTTTCTCCTCCAGCACTACTTCTTGACTCACATTGTCAGGTGAGGATATTAGCACCCCTACCTTTCTGTTAGGTACATTTTTCCTTTTAACCTGTGCATTCTGTCTTCTGAACACAACCAGGTCTTTCATGGTCTGTCCATAATTTATCTTTAAAAATTGAAAGCTGGTAAACAGTATTTACATTATTATAGCTAAGTAAATATTGCTCACTGTCAGGCCAAGCAGCATTTTCCGGATTTTTATTTCTTTCTCTGTAGGTTCAATGTCATGGACCCTGGACTATTCAAACAAGAAATGAAGAAAAAGTAAATTTTCTTTTTGAAACTATCAGTTGCTTCCAATTATGTCTTTATATTTTATATTAGAACTGTAACTTTCTTATAAAATTTTCCCCCTGGAGTTTCTAATTTTCTTATTTATTTGCCTGTTATTACAGTTTCACTTCTCCCCAAGATCTCAGTCATACACTCGAGCCTGTTAAGGCTGGTTCAAACCACACACTGTGTCCCAAATTTAGTCTAGTCACACACTGCAGTCCAAGACCAGTTTGGACTAATTGTTTTTTAGGCTATCTACACAATCATATTCTTGGTATTTTCCTTACTGGTTTTTCTTTGAGGCAGGGCAGGGGAGGTTGGGTCCACTGATCTTGGATATCAGTCTTTCTTTTTATTTGTTTTTTAAATCTTACTAGAGGCCGGTTGCAGTGGCTCATGCCTGCAACCCTAGTACTTTGGGGGGCTGAGGCAGGTGGATCAGGCAGGCGGATTGAGGCCAGGAGTTCAAGACCAGCCTGGCCAACATGACAAAACCCTCTCTCTACTAAAAATACAAAAATTAGCAAGGTATGGTGGTTGGTGCCTGTTATCTCAGCTACTTGGGAGGCTAAAGCAGGAGAATTGCTTGAACCTGGGTGGTGGAGGTTGCAGCGAGTCGAGATCATGCCACTGCACTTCAGCCTGGGTGACAAAGCAAGACTCTGGCTCAATCAATCAATCTTATCAGAATTCATTCTCAAGTCATTTACTGAGAGAAAATGTACATGGCCGATAAATTTTGACTCTGGTGTCTGTTTTTAAGACCTTCATGTTCGAGTGATGGTTTGGTTGAGTATAGAATTCTAGGTTGCATATTATTTTTCCTCAAAACTTTGAAGTCATTTCTCTGTTTCATCTTTTGTTGTTGATGAGAAATAGAAAGTTAGTTTCATATAGGAAATTTTTCTTCTTTTCTGGAAGCTTTTATTTTCTACATAGTCTGGAATTCCATAGCAGTGTACTTGGTGGGCCCCTTATTAGATCTGCGGACTCATAGCTCTCCATATTTTAGTTATTTCTGTCAGCAACTTTCTGATATTAAGCTTCCTGAGTTGTTCATATAATGTTCTTATCTATTCTGTCCTTTTTAAAAAACTCTTTGCTTTTGGTTATTTTCTTTGAGATTGTCATAACTTTATCTCTTAATTTTTTTTTCTTTTCTTTTCTTTTTTTTTTTTTTTTTTTGAGACAGGGTCTTACCCTGTGGCCCAAACTGGAGTGTAGTGGCTCCATCAGAGCTCACTGCAGCCTTGAGCTCCCAGGCTCAAGCAATCCTCCCACCTCAGCTTCCCAAGTAGCTAGAACTACAGGCATGCGCTACTACACCCAGCTAATTTTTTTTTTATTTTTAGTAGTGACGAGGTCTTACTATGTTGCCCTGGCTGGTCTCAAACTCCTGAGCTTAAGTGATCTTTCTGCCTCTGGGGACTACAAGAGTATGCCACCATGCGTAGCTAATTTTTATAATTTTTAGTAGTGACAGAGTTTCTCCATGTTGCCCAGGCTGGTCTTGAACTCCTGAGCTCAGGCAGTGCACCTGCCTCAGCCTCCCAAAGTGCTGGGATTACAGGTATGAGCCAGCACACATAGCCTGCTGTTTTTTCTTTTATTGTTTTCATAAGCTAGTCTTCTCCCAACTTTCTTTTCCTGTATGAATGTTAATAGTTGACCACAGCATTGGCCCTGTATACTCTTTTATTATTCTTAATTCTTTAGTTTTATTTAGCTTCTGCTGTGTGTTCACACGTTCTTTTCTATTTACTTGATGTGTATCCCATCTTTTCTTGTCAACACTGTGTAGTCATTAATGAAAGTGTGGTAGGATTTTGTGTATGGTTATTTAAGAAGATGACCATAAAGTGTTTTTAGAGATGATCTTTAAAGACCGGGCATGGTAGCTGATATCTGTAATCCTAGCACTTTGGGAGGCCAAAACAGGAAGATTGCTCGAGCTCAGGAGTTTGAGACCAGCCTGGGAAACATGGGGAGATCCCATCTCTACAAAAAATTTAAAGATTAGGCAGGCATGGTAGTATATGTGTGTGGTCCCAGCTATTCCAGAGCCTGAAGTGGGAGGATTGCTTGAGCCCAGGAGCTCGAGGCTACAGTAAGCCATGTTTGCACCACTGCACTCTAGCCTGGGTAACAGAACAAGACCCTGTCTCAAAGAAAGGAAAAGAAAAAAACAACTTTAAGCAGTTGATTAAGTTAAAATGATGTCTCTAGGGTGGGCCCTAATTTGATGTGACTGGTGTTTTATAATGAAAGGAAATTTGTACACACAGACATCAGAAACAAATACACAGAGGAACGACCACATGAGGACACTGTAAGATGGAGGCCATCTGCAAGCCAAGGGGAGAGCTCTCATAGGAAGCCAAACTTGCCAACACTTTCATCTTGGAATTCTAGCCTGTAGAACTGTGAGAAAATAAATTTCTGTTGTTGAACCCATCCAGTCTGTGCTTTTTTTTTTTTTTTTTTTTTTTTTTGAGACGGAGTCTTGTTCTGTTGCCCAGGCTTGAGTGCAGTAGGACCATCTCGGCTCACTGCATTCTCCGCCTCCCAGGTTCAAACGATCCTCCTGCCTCAGCCCCACTAGTAGCTAGGATTACAGGTACATACCACCGTGCCCGACTAATTTTTGTATTTTTAGTAGAGACGGGGTTTTGCCATGTTGGCCAGCTGATCTTGAACTCCTGACCTCAGGTGATAGACTCACCTTGGCCTCCCAAAGTGCTGGGATTACAGGTGTGAGCCACGTTGCCTGGCCAGTCTGTGACACTTTTATGGCAGCCCTACCAAATGAATACAGACATTTAAGAAGGCTTGGTACATCGTAGAATTTGGTAATTATTGTGCATGTAGTTGTATTGTGCATGTAGTGCCATTATTGAGAAGAGCAGGATGGATGGGAAACATCAAGACAAAGTACAATACGAGCTGGTTACTAATGTATGTATGATTTTGTGGTAGGTGAAGAAAGGATTTCAGAAGTGGAGTGCTTATGAAAGAAAAGCTCAACAGTGTAAGAATTTTACACCAGTTTGACTTTAACAGAGAGTGAGTTCAACAGTGAAAGACGAGGTTGCAAGTATAGTTTGGGAACCCGTATTAATTTCCTAGTGCCGCCCTAACAAAGTACCATAAACTGGTGGCTAAAGGCAGCAGAAATGTATTGTCTCACAGTTCTGGAGGCCCAGGGTCAAGGTGTTGGCAATGTTGGTTCCTTCTGTGGGAGAAATCTGTTCCATGGATCTCTTCTAGCTTCTAAGAGCCCCATGTGTTATTTGATTGTAAGTGATCACTCAAATCCTGTGTCTTCAAATGGCATTTCCCCTGGGTCTGTTTTCACATGATCGTTATCTTATAAGGACACCGGTCATATTGGATTAGGGGTCCACAATACTCCGGAATGACCTCATCTTTATTTAACTAATTACATCTTCAACAACCCTGTTTCCAAATAAGGTCACATCCTGTGGTACTGGGGATTAGGACCTCAGCATATCTTTTTTGGGGAGACTTAGTTCAACCCATAACAGAGGCCAAACTGTGAAGCATTTCTTATATATCAACTCAGATATTTTCAAATCTATGGTTTATTCAGTGGGAAACCATTGAAAACTTTTGAGCAGGATGAATGTAACACTTTAAGAAGAATCTTGGGGGGGATAGTATTTGAGGGATGTTAGCTTCACTGGGAGTCAGTAGAAGGCCTGGACCAGATCAGTGTTACGGAAAACCAGGATTCTGGGGCTCCCACTCAAGATACCCCAAACCCAAATCTTCAGACTGGAGACCCAGGACTGATTTTTAAAAGCTCCCTCTTTCCCCCTGTGAATCAGATGATTTAGCCTAGTTTGGATATAACACTGGGTGTGAGGTGATAGAGGCATGAAATGAGTTGGTGGTTATGCAAGTAGAAAGACCAGAGAGAACCTGGGAAAAGAGACATTTCGAAAAAAATAGTATGTAAATTGGCACTGCAGAGTCTGAGACAGTGGTGGAATCCTTAAGAGAAATAAGGATATCTAGAGAATAAATTGGGTTTAAAAGGGGAGGTGATTAATTTGGTTTACAGTGTAAGGTGATAGACATCTCAGCCAACACTTGGAGAATGGTGATGTATGTTCAGAAGTGAGATAATGGAGGTGATAATCAAAACCCATCCTGAGTATGGATGAGCCTTTGTGTGGGAGAAAGGATTAGGGAGCCAGTACTGTAGTTACTTCTTCCCTAGCCCCTGAAACAAATGGATTTGACTGCTTTGTCATGGCACCTGGAACAAAGGTAGCATGGCTTACCTATTGCTTTTGCTGTTAACTCAATGAAGGCAGGGACTAGTCTTGGTTTTTTATTTTTTATTTTTAAGAGACAGGGTCTCCCTCTGTTACCTAGGCAGGATCATGTATGCCAGGACCATGGCATAATCATAGCTCACGGCAGCCTCAAACTCCTGGGCTCAAATGAACCTCCTGCCTCAGGCCTCCTGAGTTGCTGGGACTACAGGCATGCGCCACCATGTGCAGCTAATGGTCGTTGCTTTTTAAAGGCCATCATGTAGTCATCTGACTGACTGACCTGGAGAATGAACGCATCAACTTGAGAATAAGAACTTTGTCTTTTTCTCCTTGCATCCCCTAACATTTAACTCAATGCAGACCCTTAATAGGACCCAAATAAAATTTTGATGTGTGAATGGTAGAAGAAGAAAAGCTTTTTTGGAGCTAAAATTGAGTAGTCATTGTATCAAGAGAACCAGAAAACAGAGAAGCTTTTGAGAAATAAGTTAACCGTAACATGTCAAATGCAAGTCAAGGAGAATGAAAACTGAGGGCAAGAATTAGATTTAATCAGGAGGTTATTTGTAGATTTGAGAATGAGGGAATTAAGAACATAATGAGGTTGTTAAGGGAGAATGAAGGAATTAAGAACATAATGACGTCGTTAAGGAGAGGTAGAAAGTGAGGAAGTGAAAGCCAAGTACATCTTACACAGGTTTGGCGGTAATGAGGAAAGGGAAAAGAGAAGCTTGTATGGCTAAATAGGAAGGTGATTTTTGTTTATATTTTAAGAAATCTGTTTAGAACATCGATGTCTATTTGTAAACAAAGGGATATGAGGGCTAGAGAGGGAAAAATTGAAAGTACCAGAAGGAAATGCATAATTTTAGGGGAAAGATCTCAAATGGCATCAAGAACATAACATGGGCAGCAGCCTTAAAAACGATGAGGGAATCTTTTCATCTAGTCTAAAAAGGGAGAATAGAGAATTTATAGAGGAGAGAGAGGTCATGTCCTTTTGTCTCTAAAGGCATCTGCTCAAAGGGAGCTTCGGCTACTGTGCTAGAAACTGATACAGGAAACTGACAAAGGAAGGATGTTTTCTCCACAGCACTGAGGAGTGTGACACTCCTAAGCAGTAGTTGGCAGCCTGAGATAGGAATGGTGGAACCAGATGGTGAGGATAATCCAGGAATCAGGATGGCACTTTCTGTAGATTAGGGAGTTGTAGGTTGGAGGTGTACTTCTCTTCACTCTTCTCTGGTTCAGAGGTTTTATAATTTTCACTAACATCATTAACAATATTGGATGCCTATTACATGTTGGTTTTTATTTTAATGTTGGAAAAACAAAAAAGTAAGAAAAGTGCTACCCCGAGGTTTCTGGTTTTATTGGGTGTAAAAAGCAAATTTAGCATATGGCACATGGCATCATAGACTAAGTCCCAAATGAGCAGATTAGATAAATGTCAGAGAGATTACAATTATAGCAGTACACTTTGAGGTTTCTTTCCCCATAGCTTATGAACATTTAAATTTTAGCACTTTTATAAACATATGCCTATTTGAGAGGTAAGAAAAGTACCAAGTTGCTTTAATTTGCTTTTCTTGATTGTTAGTAAAGATGAATATTTTCATTTGTTTATCATTATTTTACTTTTTATGAATTGCCTATTCATAGCTTTTATCCATCCTTCCATGGCTCTGTTTGTACTTACTAATTTGTAAATATCTCATTTAATAAGGTTATTTAACCCTTTGTCTGTAACATTTTGCAAGTTTTTTGTCTAGTTTGTTTTTTGTTTTTTGAGACATAGCATCACTCTGTCACCCAAGCTGGAATGCAGTAGCATCATCTCTGCTCACTGCAACCTCTGCCTCCTGGGTTCAAGTGATTCTTGTATCTCAGCCTCCTGAGTAGCTGGGATTACAGGAGGACACCACCACACCCAGCTAATTTTTATAATTTTAGTAGAGATAGGGCTTCACCATGTTAGCTAGGGTGGTCTGGAAACCTGACCTCAAGTGATTGCCTGTCTTGACCTCCCAAAGTGCTGAGACTGCAGACACAGCCACCACGGCCAGCCTGTTGTAGTTTTTTTCATTTAAACATTTTCTTTCTTAGTTTGATTTATTTTCAGTTTATGATGTTTTGTTGACACACAGGAGTTGAAATATCTTATGTATTAGAAACTATGAATAATTCTCTTTAGTATTTAGGAAGGCTACCTCACCCTGACAACAGAAAAATATTTTCAGACGTTTTCTTCAAACTGTTTTATAGTTTATTTGTACTTATTTACATGCTATTGTATTATTTATTGTAATTTATATACTTAAAACTTTAAACCATTTGGAATTCGCTTTTGGAATATTGCATGAAATAAAGAGCTAGTTTACTTTTTCCTGAATAGTTCAGCAGTTTCTAATACTGTTTACTAAATAATCTATTAGAATTTTCAACTGACTCCTAAATGATTTTGTCCAGGCTGGAGTGCGGTGGCATAATCACAGCTCACTGCCGCCTCTACCTCCCCAGGTTCAGGTCATTCTCCCACCTCAGTCTGTCAAGTAGCTGGGACTACAGGCTCGCCACCACACCAAGCTAATTTTTGCATTTTTTTGTAGATATGAGCTTTTATCATGTTGCTCAGTCTGGTCTCAAACTCCTGGGCTCAAACGATCTGCCCACCTCATCTTCCCAAAGTACTGGGATTACAAGGCTACCAAGTATTTTTATCATATTCTCAATACTATGTATACCGACTTCTTGTTTATAAGTCTGTATCTGTACCAATGCCACAAAGTTTTAATGAATATTACTGTGTTAATATAATCTTACAGTGCAAATACTTCTTCATTATTTGTTTTAAATAATGCCTAGACTGTACTCACCTATTTGTACATGTGAGCTTTTTTTTTTGAGATGGAGTTCGCTCTTTCACCCAGGCTAGAGTACAGTGGCGCAATCTCAGCTCACTGCAACTTCCACCTCCCGTTTTCAAGTGATTCTCCTGCCTCAGCCTCCCAAGTAGCTGGAATTACAGGTGCCTGCCATCATGCCTAGCTGATTTTTGTATTTTTAGTAGAGACGGGGTTTCACCATGTTGGCCAGTTGGTCTTGAACTCCTGACCTTGTGATCCACCTGCCTCGGCCTCCCAAACTGCTGGGATCTATTCTCCATCACTGTAATTTTGTCATTTCAAGAATGTTTTAGAGTCTGGATGCAGTGGCTCACGCCTGTAATCCCAGCACTTTGGGAGGCGGAGGTGGGTGGATCATTTGAGGCCAGGACTTTCAGACCAGCCTGGCCAACATGGTGAAACCCCACATCTACTAAAGAGAAAAATTAGCCAGACGTGGTGGCGGGTGCCTGTAGTCCCAGCTGTTCGGGAGGCTAAGGCAGGAGAATCACTTTAACCCGAGAGGCAGAGGTTGCAGTGAGCTAAGATCATGCCACTGTACTCCAGCCTGGGCGACAGAGTGAGACTCCATCTCAAAAAACAACAACAAAAAAAGAGTGTTATAGAAATGGAATCATTCAGTATATGCCCTTTTGAGATTAGCTTTGTCACTCAGCATAATGCCTTTGAGAACCATCCGAGTTTTTGTGTATATCAGAACCATCCAAGTTTTTGTTCGTAAATTGTGTAGTTTGTTCTTTTTTATGACTCAGTAATATTTTATTGTGTTAATGTACCAGTTTATCCATCCAATTGGGAAGGATATTTATGTTGTTTCTAGTTTGGAGCTATTACAAAAAGACTACTATGAACATGTACACATTTATTGTATGGACATGCATTTTTATTTCTCTTAAGATAAATGCCCAGAAGTGCCATTTGTTTTTGTCATTGATTAAGTGTAATTTAATTTTTAAAAGAAAATGCCAAAACTGTTTTCCAAAGTGCCTGTAGTATTTGCCATTACCACTAACATTGTAGGAGAGATGCAGTTTCTCTGGATCCTCATGAGAATTTGACATTGTCACCATTTTACAATTTTAGTCATTCTGATATTTGTATAGTAGTATCTCATCATGGCTTTAATTTGCATCTCCTGATGTCTAAAGATGTTAAATCTTTTTCTTTTTCTTTTCTTTTTTTTTTCTTTGAGACAGTCTCGCTGTGTCACCCAGGCTGGAGTGCAGTGATGCAATCTCAGCTCACTGCAGGCATGTGCCACCACATCCAATTAATTTTTTTTTTTTTTTTGTATTTTTGGTAGAGACAGGGTTTGGTCATGTTGGCCAGGCTGGAGTTAAAACACTTTTTCATGTGCTTATTTGCCATATATATAAGCTCTTCAGTGAAATGTTTCTTTGTGTCTTTTGTTCATGTTTGTTTGTTTGAGATGGATTCTTGCTTTCTTGCCTAGGCTAGAGTGCAGTGGCACGATCTCGGCTCTCTGCTTCCCAGGGTTCAAGCGATTCTCCTGCCTCAGCCTCCTAAGTAGTTGGGATTACAGGCACACACCACCATGCCTGGCTAATTTTTGTATTTTTAGTAGAAATAGGGTTTCACCATGTTAGTTAGGCTGGTCCCGAACTCCTGACCTCGTGATCCACCCGCCTTGGCCTCCCAAAGTGCTGGGATTACAGGCATGAGCCATGGCACCCGGCCATCTTTTGTTGATTTTTCTTTTTAATTTATTTTTCTTTTTAATTTATTTTTCTTTTTATTTTATTTTTTATTTTTTTAATTTTTTTGAACACCCACCTGCCTCTCCTCTTTTGTTCATTTTTAATGGGATTTTATTGCTTTATTACTATTACATTTACAGTTAAATATACTTTATTTTTAAATTATTTTAAAATTTATTTTAATTGACAAGTAAAAGTTACATATGTATATAATATACAATGTGATATTTTTATATATGTGTATATTGTGGAATGGCTAAATCAAACTAATTAACATATGCATTACTTTACATATTATATTTTCGTGGTGAGAACACATAATCTACTCTCAGTAATTTCCAAATAAACTATATTCTTTATTTCTTACATGTGGGGGCTAAAAATTAAAATAACTGAACTCATGGAGATAGAAAGTAAAATGATGGTTACCAGAGTTTGGGAAGTAGAGCAGGGGAAATGGGATGTTTAATGGATACAAAATATAGTTAGATAGAATGAATATGATCTAGTATTTGGTAGCACAACAGTGCTATCGAATTATATAGTCAGCAACAACTTATTGTATGTCTTAAAATAAGTAAAAGAGTGGAATTGGAATGCCCCTAAATAAATGCTTGAAGTGATGGATACCCTATTTACGCTGATGTTGTTATTATACATTGTAAGTTTGTATCAAAGCATCACATATAGCTTTTAAATGTATATACCCATTATGTACCCATAATAATAAAAAAAATCAAAAATATGCTGAGATGTGCCTGAAATATCTGTGTATATATAGACATGCATATTAAAACGGTTTTTAGGTGGGCGTGATGGCTCACACCTGTAATCCTAGCACTTTGGTAGGCCAAGGTGGGCAGATCATCTGAGGTTAGGAGTTCAGGACCAGCCAGTTTCACCCTGGCCAACAGGGTGAAACTCCATCTCTACTAAAAATACAAAAAATTAGCTGGGCATAGTGGCAATCACCTATAGTTCCAGATACTTGGGAGGCTGAGAAGGCAAATTGCTTGAACCTGGGAGTTGGAGGTTACATTGAGCCAAGATAGTGCCATTGCACTCCAGCCTGGACTACAAGAGTGAAACTCCTCAAAAAAAGAAAAGAAAAGAAAAGAAAAAATTAGCCAGGTATGGTACATGCCTGTAGTCCCAGTTACTGTAGAGGCTGAGGTGGGAGGATCGTTTGAGTCCAGGAGGCGGAGGTTGCAGTGAGCCGAGATTGCTCCACTGCACTCCAGCACGGATGACAGAATGAGACCCTGTCTCAAAAAAGAAAAAAAAAAAACAGTCTGGGCACCATGGCTCACACCTGTAATCCTAGCACTTTGGGAGGCTGAGGCAGGAGGATCACCAGAGGTCAGGAGTTGAAGACCAGCCTGGCCAACATGGTGAAACCCTGACTCTACTAAAATACAAAAACCAGCCAGGCATGATGGTGGGTGCCTGTAATCCCAGCTACTCAGGAGACTGAGACGGGTGAATCACTTGAACCTGGTAGACAGCGGTTGCAATGAGCCGAGGTCACGCCACTGCACTCCAGCCTGGGCAGCTAAGGGAGACTCCATCTCCAAAATAAATAAGTACGCTTCATTTAATTTTAGTCACAAGACATATATTTTAAATATGCAAATCTCAAATCTATTAAATCTTTACAGACTGATTCTTTCCAGATCAGAGCATATGTATTCAGGATAATGCCAAATAACAGAGAAAATTGGAACACAGCAGCCTGTTTTCAGTGATCAGACGTCACCCCTTAAGGCTGCAATGAAAGAGCTGTGTGCCTTTGAAATCCTTTTTTGTAATGCTACTTTGTGCAATAAAAATGACATATTAATATCCTTTTTAAAAATACATACAATGTATTGTTATTAACTGTAGTCACCATGATGTACAATTGATCTCTTGAACTTGTTCCTCCTAACTGAATTTTGTGTTCTTTGTCCAGTATTTCCCCAATTCCCCTACCTACCAACCTCTGGTAACCACCATTTTACTCTCTATTTCTATGAGTTCAACTTTTTACCCTCCACATGTAAGCGGGATCGTGCGATATTTGTCTTCGTATATCTGGGTTTTTTTAAGACTGAGTTTTGCTCTTGTTGCCCAGGCTGGAGTGCAAGGCTCAATCTCAGCTCACCACAACCTCTGTCTCCTGCGTTCAAGTGATTCTTCTGCCTCAGCCTCCCGAGTAGCTGGGATTACAGGAGTGTGCCACCACACCAGCTAATTTTTGTATTTTTAGTAGAGTTAGGTTTTCACCATGCTAGTCAGGCTGGTCTCAAACTCCCTCAGCTTCCCCATTACAGGCACATGCTTCTACACTCAGCTAATTTAAAAAAATTGTTTGTAGAGGCCAGGTGTGGTGGCTCACACCTGTAATCCCAACACTTTGGAAGGCTGAGGTGGGTGGATCACCCAAAGTCAGGAGTTCAAGACCAGCTTGAATGACATGGTGAAACACCGTTTCTACTAAAAATACAAAAAAAAAAAAAAAAATCCAGGCGTGGTGGCGCATGCCTGTAATCCCAGCTACTTGGGAGGCTGAAGCAGGAGAATGACTTGAACCCGGGAGGCAGAGGTTGCAGTGAGCCAAGATCACGGCATTACCCTACAGCCTGGGCAACAAGAATAAAAATCCGTCTCAAAAAAAATTCAAAAAAAATAAAAATTGTTCATAAATACAGGATCTCACAAAATTGACCAGGCTGGTCTCAAACTCCTGGCTTCAAGCAGTCTTCCTGTCTTGGCCTCCCAAAATGCTGGGATTACAGGAATGATCCACTGAACCCAGCCTTATTTTTAATTTTTTGAGGACCCTCCACATATGTTTTTCATAATGGCTGTACCTTCTCACCTTATTGTATAATGGTGCATTTCTTAGAATGTATCCTTACTAGGTGACACATAACTGTATTTGAAGTAGTTTATTATAGATAGCATATAGTTGGATCTTTTTTTTTAAAGTGGAGACAGGGTCTCGCTATGTTGCCCAGGCTCATCTTGAACTACTGGGCTCAACCAATATGCCTGCCTCAGCCTCCCAAAATGTTGGTAGTATAGGCATGAGCCACCATGCCTGGCCTAGGTCTTTTTTTTTTGAGATGGGGTCTCACTTTTGTCACCCAATCTCCTAGGTTCAATCAGTCCTCCACCTTAGCCTCCTGAGTAGCTGGGATTACAGATTCATGCCATCACACCTGGCTAATTTTTGTTTTGTTTTGGGGTTTTTTGGTAGAGACAGGATTTTGCCATGTTGCCCAGGCTGGTCTCGAACTCCTGGGCTCAAGTGATCCACCTGCCTTGGCCTCCCAAAGTGCTGGGATTACAGGCATAAACCATCACACCTGGCCTAGTTAGGTTCTTTTTTGAAAGAATCAATTATATTTATTTCTTTTAGTTGGCATGTATAAACCATTACATTGAATATAATTATTGATACTTTTGGATTTAAATTTGGCATTTTTGTTTCATTGGTTATTTTCTTCTTCTGTTTTCCCTTTCCTGTTTTACTGTGGGTTCCTTGAACATTTTTTAGTACTTCATTTTGAGTGTATCTCTTTATAAAGTTTTTTGTGTGATTGCTTTTTTACAGTCTGTTAATATCAACTTTACCACCTTAAGTAGAATGTAGAAACTTTACCACCTTTTAGTTCCTTCTGCCTTCCTTCTTTATGGTACAGTTGTCTTAAATATTACCTCTACATACAATGAGAACCACATCAGGCACTGCTGAAATTTTTACTTTAAATCATCAAACATAATTTTTTTTGAGACGGAGTTTCGATCCTGTTGCAGGAGTGCAATGGTGCAATCCCGGCTCACCGCAACCTCCACCTCCCAGGTTCAAGCGATTCTCCTGCCTCAGCCTCCCAAGTAGCTGGGATTACAGGCATGAGCCACCATGCCCAGCTAATTTTCTGTTTTTAGCAGAGACAAGATTTCTCCATGTTGGTCAAACTCGCAACCTCAGGTAATCTGCCCGCTTCAGCCTCCCAAAATGCTGGGATTACAGGAGTGAGCCACTGTGCCCGGCCGTAATTTTTAAAACTCAAGAAGAGAAGAATTGCTTAATTAGTGTATGTACGTGTATATGTATTTTTATTTCATTTTTATTTCTGAAGGATATATTCACTGTCTATAGAATTTTGACTTGATAGTTATTTTCTTTCAGCATTTGAAAAATATTGTATCCATCCTTGTGGTTTCCATGGTTCCTGATGAAAAATCTATTGTCTTTCAAATTGTTATTCTCCTGTAAGTAATGTTGTTTCTCTCTAGCTGCTTTCAGTACTTTTCTTTAGTTTTTAGAAGTTTGAATCTGTAAGTTTATATCTAAATTTGAGGCCAAGTGTGGTGGCTCATGCCCATAATCCCAGCACTTTGAGAGGCCAAGGCAGGAGGATTGCATGAGCCCAGGAGTTTGAGACCAGCCTGGACAACATAGTGAGACCCACCTCTAAAACAGACAGATAGATAGTTGATTGATTGATTGATTGATTGATAGATAGATAGATAGATAGATAGAATTGTTTTGTTTTGTTTGAGACAGAGCCTTGCCATATCACCCAGAGTGGAGTGCAGTGGTGCAATCTTGGTTCATTACAACCTTTGCCCCCTAGGTTCAAGCAATTCTCCTGCCGCAGCCTCCCTAGTAGCTGGGATTACAGGCACCCGCCACCATGCCTGGCTCATTTTTTGTATTTTTAGTAGAGAGGGGGTTTCACCATGTTGGCCAGGCTGGTCTTGAACTCCTGACCTCAGGTGATCCACCTGTCTTGACCTCCCAAAGTGCTGGGATTACAGGCGTGAGCCATGGCTCCCAGCCGATAGATAGTTTTTAGCCATTATGTCTTCAATTTAAAAAAACAATTTCTCCATTCTGCCCTTACTCTTGGGACATTGATAACACAGATGTTAGATTTTTGTTATTATCCCACAGGACCTTGAAACTGTGTTCATTTCTTTTCAGTCTACTTTCTCTCTTGTACAGACTGGATGATTTCCATTCACTTGTTTTTAGCTTAACTGATTGTTTCCTTTGTCATTTCTGTTCTGCTATTGAGCCCATCCAGTGGGTCTTTTTCATTTCGGAAATTTTATTTTTTATTTTTAAAAATTTCATTTGGTACTCCTTATATCTTATATATGCTGAGTGTTTATAATGTCTTGTTTGAGCAGTTTCATGATACACATCTGTATCATCTTGGTATTGTCATCTGTTGATTGCCTTTTTTCATTCAAGTTGAGATTGTCATGTTCCTGATATAATGAGTAATTTTGGATGGCATCCTGGCACTTGGAATATTATGCTATGAGATTCTGGTTCCTGTCTAAATTTTTATATTTAACAGGTGGTCAACCTGTTTAGGTTTAGAACACATACCCTCGCCCACTTTTGTTGGCTGTGGTTCAGTTTTCAGTCTTGCTGTGCTGTTCTGGTCTGTGCTACCGAGAGGCCAGTCTGAAATTTAGGTGTTATTCCAGAGCAGTGTTTAGTTCTTATGCCTTTTGCTGTGTTGTTTCTAGTCATTTTTACACATGGGTTACTCAGAAGCACGTTTAGGATATCATACACAGATTTAGAGAATTCATTTCTCTAGCTCTCTCCTCACCATAATCCTTTCCAATTCTGTAGTTTTGCTGGGGTTAGGACTCCATCTGGTTCTTCCAGGATAGAGAAAGATGACTTCACCCACATTCTCTGCAGCTGTAACATGGAGAAGAGGGAACAGTTGTGCCACCTCATTATGGCAGAGTTGTATCGGAAGGCAGAATGCTAGTCACAATTTCTGGGCCACAGTGTCTGGTAAGGAAAAGAAGGGGTACCCCCTCCCCTTTTTTAGTTTGCCTGGACTGGGATAGGCATGGTCAAAATGTTTTTGTTCTGCTGAGCTGCACCTTTCCCAGTTCTTGACCTAGAGAGGGCAGGCTTTTCTTGGCAATTTCTTGTCTGTGCTCATTGGTCCTTTTAGGCTGTGACTCCAGAGCCTGGGCTAGGACATATTAGAAGTTAAACCAAATAAAAAAATAGGGAGCTTCCTGTTGTGTCAGTCCTCATGTCCCCTGGTCCCTAGTCAGTCTACCTTCTTTTTTTACTTTTCAGAATATTTCTGTCACTTGAGTCATGAATTTTATCTAGAATGTTTGGTTATAATCAGTGGAAGGGGTCAGGTGCGGTGGTTTATGCCTATATTCTCAGCACTTTGGGAGGCCGAGGTGGGCAGATCACCTGAGGTCAGGAGTTTGAGACCAGCCTGGCCAATATGGTGAAACTCCATCTCTACTAAAAATACAAAAATTAGCCAGGCATGGTGGCATATACCTGTAGTCCCAGCTACTCGGGAGGCTGAGGCAGGAGAATCGCTTGAACCCGAGAGGCGGAGGTTGCAGTGAGCCGAGATTATGCCACTGCACTCCAGCCTGGGGACAGAGCGAGACTCCATCTCAAAAAAAAAAAAAAAAAAAATTAGCTGGGTGTGGTGATGGGCGCCTGTAATCCCTGCTACTCCAGAGGCTGAGACAGGAAAATCATTTGAACCCAGGGAGGAATAGGATGGAATATGCCTATTCCATCTTTTCCTGAACTCTAAATTGCTGCTGCAGTTTGTGGGTTTTTTTGTTTGTTTGTTTGTTTTGAGATGGAGTCTCACTCCATCACCCAGGCTGGAGTGCAGTGGCCTGATCTCAGCTCATTGCAATGTCTGCCTCCTGAGTTTAAGCAGTTCCCCACCTCAGCCTCCCGAATAGCTGGGATTACAGGCGTGTGCCACCATGCCTGGCTAATTTTTTACATTTTTAGTAGAGACAGGGTTTCACCATCTTGGTCAGGCTGATCTCGAACTCCTGACCTTGTGATCCACCTGCCTCAGCCTCCCAAAGTGTTGGGATTACAGGTGTGAGCCACTGCGCCCGGCCTCCTGCTGCAGTTTTAAATTATGAACTTTATATTTAGTTCCAATAGTTTTTTTTTTTTTTTTTTAACCTATGTACACAGTCTTTCAAATACAAATAACAGTTTGGGGATTTTTCCTTCAATAATTATATCTTGTTTTCTTTTTTTTTTGAAAAAGAGATGAGGTCTCACTGTATTGCCTAGGCTGGACTTGAACTCCTGTGCTTTGGCATATACTAATATGTTTTCATACCTCCTGAATATCTCCTTACTTGTAACACTTTTGCATCTCCACCAGTAACTTCTAACTGGACTGCCCTCAGCCTTCCAAGTAACTGGGACTACAGGCACATATACCTATACCTGTTTTCTTATCCAATTATCTACTTTTTCAACAGGGTTGTCAAACTATTGTCTGTCTCCCATATCCAGCTCACTGCCTGTTTTGGTATGGCGGACAAGCTCAGAATGAGTTTTCTTTTTTTTTTTGGAGACAGTTCTCACTTTGTCACCCAGGCCAGAGTGCACTGGTGTAAACACAGCTCACTTCGGCCTTGACCTCCTGGGCTTAAGGGATCCTCCTGCCTCAGAGAGAGAGAGAGAGAGAGAGAGAGAAGAAAGAAATTATATGAAATTCAAATTTCAACATTTTATTAGAATATGCCATATTCATTTGTTTATATGTTGTCTATGGCTGCCTTCATGATACGACGGCAGAGTTGAGTAGTTGGAGCAGAGACTAATTGCCAGCCCTTGTTCCAAATGATTAGTAAATCTTAAAGGTGATTGCCAGCATCCCTTTCTTGACCTGCTTTAATGATACTGATTTTAATGTTTGGCTTTTCTGTATGTTGTTGTCCATTATTTCGAGATTCATAATTTTCTCTGGTGAAAAATTCTTTTGTTTCTGGTTTGTTTGTTTTTAGACAGGGTCTTGCTTTGTCACCCAGGCTGGAGTACAGTGGCACGATCTCAGCTAACTTCAACCTCTGCCCCCTGGGTTCAAGCATTTCTCCTACCTCAGCTTCCAAAGTAGCTGGGATTATAGGTGCCCGCCACCATGCCTGGCTAATTTTTGTATTTTTAGTAGAGACGGGGTTTCACCATGTTCGCTAGGCTGGTCTCAAACTCCTGACCTCAGGTGATCCGCCTCAGGCTCCCAAAGTGCTGGGATTACAGGCATGAGTCACCGCGCTCGGCCTCTTTTCCTCTGTTATCTGACTCACTGGATGGCATCTGTTAGGTAAATCAGAAACCAAAGAGGAGTAGCATTCAATACTCCCTGTCACCCCAAGAACAAATCTATTATTAAGCCCTGTGCAGTTTACCTCCTGAATATCTCCTTACTTGTAATACTCTTGCATCTCCACCAGTAACTTCTAATTGAACTGCGCATATCCAGTGCTATGTTCTCTACACCCAGCTAAATAAAATGTTCGTTCCAAAATGTAGGGCAGGTAGTTCACTGTCATGCTTCTGTTCTTCAAAGGCTTCTTAATGCTTATGGGACAAAGGAAAGTCACCCTGTGTGGCCCTACCCTGTATATATCTCCAGCTTCCTGGCAGCTGCTCCCCCTTGCTCTTTATGCTTCAGCCACAGAGGCTTTTTTTAGACCCTATTCCCACCCTTTCTGAAGTTACTGACTAGCATGGAGTTCCCTGCCTCCCTTAATGCCTTCCTGATTCCTGTTCATCTTTCACTTGTCAGCTCAGGAGTCAGTGCCTCAGGGAGGCATTGGCTGAGCTCCCTGGCTAGGTCAAATTTTCTTCTTCTGTAGGCTTTTAGAGCCCTATAATTCTCTTTTCTATCACTTCTCATATTTGTCTGTGTGTTGATGTATTTAATGCCAGTTTTCTGCTACTAGACTGTAAAACTTCATGAAGATAGGGATTCAGTTAGAATTCATTCACTATTTCTAGTAGAAGGAACAGGGCCTACCACATAGTAAATACTGAGTTAATGGGTTATTTCCCCAGTGATTGCCTTTTTAAAGAAAACTAGTTTTATAAATCTGATTTCTAGAAAATCAGTTCTGTAAACCAGCATTAATCAGGCTTATCATACGGCTTTTCATATTTTGAATGATTTTTTGTGAGGATTTTTATTAATGTTTCTTAATGATGTACCATGTTTAAATTTTTGAAGTAAGCCTTCATCATGTTGTGGTATAATATAACATATTCTGCTTTCTCTGCTAGGATTTTAAGATTTTGCAGTTAAAGTTATTTTCTTTTGTGTGTGTGCTTTGTCAGATTTTGGCATCAGTGTTACACTGGTATTTTCGTGGCTTATTTTATTCCATTCTTTTATTTTCAACTTTTCTGTATCCTTAAGCTTAAAAATGTCTCTTTTAAATAGCACATAATTTAGTTTTTTTTATTATGTTTTATAATTTTTGTATTTTAATTGGAGCATTTAGCTTGTTTGATATAGTTAGTATACCTTTGCCTTCTATATTCCTCAAAGATTTGAATAAAGCAAAAGGCCGACCTCTCCCAAGCAAGAAGAAATTCTCTGGCAGTCTGCCTTTGGACTTGAATTGCAACCTCTTCCTGAATCTCCAGCTGCCAGTCTCTTCTAATACGAGTCAGTTCCTTAAAATAAATCTATATGATATGTATTTAATATAATTAATATATAATATGGCTACTACCTAGTAGAATTAATATGTACTTAATATGACATATAATTGCAATAGTACCTCCATATCTGGGGGAGGGATTATGTTTCAAGACCCCCAGTTGATGCCTAAAACCAGATATATATTTCCCTATACATACATAGCTGTGATAAAGTTTATAAATTAGGCACAGTAAAAAATTAACAATAACTAATAATAAAGTACAATAATTGTAATAATATACCAGCATGTTCCTTTTTCTCTTTTTTCTTGCTTTTTGGATTGATAGACTTTTTTACTATTCTAGCTTTTTCCTCTCTTGTCAAGTTGTAGACCCTGTTCTTTTAGTAGTTAACCTACAGGTTACAACACATAGCTTACATATATCACATTAATTGATACATTAGTACATTTATTCTTCTTAGACAATACAAAGATCTTGGAACACTTTTAACTTCTTATATCAGTTCCACTTATATATATAATACGTGTATTCTAATCATGTGTTTTAAAATCCATAAGACATTATTGTTTTATATTGTAACTATTCATTTAGATCTATCTACATATTACCACTTACATTTTTCATCACTGCTTTTTTAACCTTTTTGAGATTTACTTTCTGTTTGAAGAACATACTTAAAGTTCTTGGTATAGTTTTTGCTGGTAGTGAATTCTCTTGAGTTTTCTTGGTCTGAAGGTTTTTAAATCTTGCCTTTAGGGGCTGGGTGTGGTGGCTTGTGCCTGTAATCCCAGCACTTTGGGAGGCAGAGGCTGGTGGGTCACTTGAGGTCAGGGGTTTAAGACCAGCCTGGCCAGCATAGTGAAACCCTGTCTCTACTAAATATACGCAAGTTAGCCAGGCATGGTTGTGAGTGCCTGTATTCCCAGCTACCTAGGAGACTGAGGCAAGAGAATTGCTTGAACCCAGGAGATGGAGGTTGCAGTGAAATGAGATCTCGCCACTGCACTCCAGCCTGGGCAACAGAGTGAGATTCATCTCAAAAAAAAAAAAAAAAGAATAAAAAAATTTTTTTTTACCCTTTAGGTTCTTAAAAGATAATTTTACTGGATATAGTAATATTTTTTGGTGGCAAATTTTTTTTTGCCCTTTGAAAATACTCATTTCTTTGTCTTCTGGTTTCTGTCTATATTAGTTAGGGTTCTCCAGGGAAACAGAATCAATAGGTTTTAGGTGTGTTTTATTTTATTTTACCTTTTTTTATTTCTGTCGCCCTTAGGATATGCTTAAGTTACTTATTTTACTTTAAAAAAAATTTTGTTTTATCTTTTAGAGACAGGGTCTTGCCTTGTCATTCACACTGGAATATAGTGGTGTGATCATAGCCCACTGGAGCCTCGAACACTTGGGCTTAAGCATTACTCCTGTCTCAGCCTTCCAAGTCGCTGAGACTACAGGCATGCACCACTGCATCTGGCTTATTTTATATATATACTTTTATATTTATATAATATTTTATATATTTTATATTATATATTTTTAAAATTTATTTTTGTTTATTTGTTTTTTTGAGACGGAGTTTTGCTCTGTCGCCCAGGCTGGAGTGCAATGGCGCGATCTTGGCTCACTGCAACCTCCGCCTCCCAGGTTCAAACTATTCCCCCTGCCTCAGCCTCCAGAGAAGTTGGGACTACAGGCGTATGCCACCACGCCTGGATATTTTTTTTGTAGTTTTAGTAGAGGCGGGGTTTCATCATGTTGACCACGCTGGTCTTGATCTCCTGACCTCATGATCTGCCCGCCTCGGCTTCCCAGAGTGCTGGGATTACAGGCGTGAGCCACCAAGCTTGGCCTATATTGTATTTTATATATATTTTATATTATTTTAAAAATATATTTTATATTATAGATTTAGATATTCTTATCTATAGTTTCATTCTTTCCTTATCTGTAGTTTCAACTACCCATAGCTAACTACAGTCTGAAAATATTAAATGGAAAATTTAGCAATAAACAATCCATAAGTTTCTTGTACCATTCTAAGTAGCATGATGAAACCTTGCACCTGTCCTGCTCTGTCCAGTCCAGGACATGACTTGGTCCTCTGTGTGATGTATCCATGCCCTAGACACTATCCCTCCGTTGGTCACTTAGCCATCCAGGTTATCAGATCAACTGTAGCAATACTGCAATGCTTGTGTTCAAGTAACCCTTATTTTACTTAATAATGGCCCAAAGTGCAAGAGTAGTGGTGGCATATTGTTACAATTGTTCTAATTTATTGTTAGTTGTTGTTGTTAATCTCTTACTGTGCCTAATTTCTAAATTAAATTTTATCATAGGTATGTATGTATAGGAAAGAAATATAGTTTATATGGGGTTCAGTACCATCTGTGGTTTCAGGCATCTACTGAGGGTCTTGTAACATATCCCCCCAGATAAGGGGTTACTACTGAAATTATATTAAATATATACTAATTACATTAAATATTAGTCATATATAGATTTATTTTAAGGAATTGACTCACAGTGGGGTAGGCTAGCAGCCTGGAGACTCAGGAAGGAACTGCAGTTCAAGTTCAAGGGTAGTCTGCTAGAGAATTCCCTCTTGTGTGGGGGAGGTCAGCCTTTTGTGCTATTCAGATCTTCAATTGTATGGATGAAGCCCACCTACATTATGGAGAGCAATCTGCTGTACTCAGAGTCCATTGATTTAAATGTAAATCTCATCCAAAACACCCCTCACAGATACATCAGAATAACCTTTAACCAAATAATCTGGACACTGTGGCCCAACGAAATTAACAATCACAAGTCTACCCTTTGTCAACTTGGCACCCATACACATCTCCTTAAACCATTATTAATGTCCAAATAAAGACAGTAACAAAGTCATACTTATGCTTAACATGAAACAAATATCTTGCATGTAGCCAAACACACGCTAGTCCTTTCTCTAGAAGAGGATGTAAATTACTTAGTTGATGTTTACTCTTCTTGATAGCCTAGAACTTAAATTCTAAAGTTTAAGAAAAATTTAATAATACTTAAGTATTATGATCAGCTGTTGATCTAATTGTTTTCTTTGTTGGAAAATTTTTGCATCCATTTTCTATTGCTGCATAGCAAAACATTCCCAAATTTAATATTTTAAGGTAACAACCATGTAAAATTGGCTCACAATTCTGTGAATATCAATCAGTACTAGGTAGCTTTTTGGTTCCTTTGCTGGTCTTTTTTTAGACAGGCTCTCATGGTGTCATCCAAGCTGCTGGAGTGGCGTGGCACAATCTCGACTCACTGCAACCTTTGCTTCCCAGGCTCAAGCAATTCTCCTGTCTCATCCTCCTGAGTAGCTGGGATTGCAGGTGCACACCACCACCACCCAGCTAATTTTTTTATTTTTAGTAGAGACAGTGTTTCACCACGTTGGCCAGGCTGGTCTCCAACTCCTGACCTCAAATGATCCACCTGCCTCAGCCTCCCAAAGTGCTGGGATTACAGGCATGAGCCACCACGCCCAGCCCCTTTGCTGGTCTTGATTGGAGTTATTCATGCGTCTGTAATCATCTAATGGCTCACCTGGGACTGACATTGTCTCAAGCACATGTTTGGCAGTTGGTGTCACTGTTGATTGGGCCTGTCTCTTAATGTAAGGAAGTGAGCCAAAGCTTCTCATATTATGACAGCAGTGTTCCAAGAGAGCCAAATGACAGCTGCAAGTTCATTTGAGGTGTCAACTTGGAAGACACTTGGTTACTTCTGCATTTTATTGGTTTAAACAAGTCACAGGTCCAGCTCAAATTATAGGAATGGAGAAATAAACTTCACCTGTTGATAGGAGTGTCAGTGTCTCACTGTAAAAGGCATGTGGACAAGATAGCCATCTTTGCAAACAGTCCACTACAGTGTCTTTTTTCCTTCTGAGTGTTTCAAAAATTGTTTTTAAGGCCAGGCGTGGTGGCCCCTGCTTGTAATCCCAGCACTTTGGGAGGCCGAAGTGGGTGGATCACAAGGTCAGGAGTTCGAGACCAGCCTGGCCAACACAGTGAAATCCTGTTTCTACTAAAAATATAAAAATTAGCTGGGCATGGTGGTGGGCGCCTGTAATCCCAGCTACTCGGGAGGCTGAGGGAGGCAAATTGCTTGAACCTGGGAGGCAGAGTTTGCAGTGAGCCAAGATCGTGCTACTGCACTCCAGTCTGGGCGGTAGAGCTAGACTCTGTCTCTAAAAAAAATTGTTTTTAAATCATTATTTGGTTTTCAGAAGTTTCACTGTGGTGTATCTAGATAAGAATTTTCTTTTTATTTATCTGCTTGAGGGGTTTTAGGGCTTCTTGGATCTGTGGTTTGATGTTTTTCGTTAGTTTTGGAGAATCTTCAGCCTTCGTCTCTTCTTCAAATATTTCTTCTGTTCCATTTTTCCGTTTCCACTTATCTGAAACTGAAATTACATGTAGGTTAGATCATTTCATTGTATCATTTATACCTCTTATCTTCTCTTTGGCATTTTTTGATAAATCTTTTTTCTTCTCTCTGTTTCATTGTAGATACTTCCTTTTGACCTATCTTCCAGTTCACTAACTCTCTTCAGCTATATTTTATCTGTTCTTAAATTTATCCGTTAAGATCTTTTTTCAGATTTGCTATTACATTTTTGTACCATTAATTCTTGACTAAAATTCTTAATGCTGCAGGACTGTTCTTATTGTCTGTTTTTTTACTGATTCTCATATTGCCTTTTCATGGACTAGACACCATAGTTCTTAAATTTTTTGTAGAAGTAATCTGAGACCTATGATACATTTTTCTTTTATTTTTTTTTTTGTTTTTTGAGATGGGAGTTTTGCTTTTGTTGCCCAGGCTGAAGTGCAATGGTGCAATCTCAGCTCACTGCAACCTCTGCCTCCCGGGTTCAAGCAATTCTTTTCCCTTAGCCTCCTGAGTAGCTGGAATTAGAGGCGCCTGCCATCACACCCAGCTAATTTTTGTACTTTTAGTAGAGATGGGATTTCACCATGTTGGCCAGGCTGGTCTTGAACTCCTGACCTCAGGTGATCTACCCACCTTGGCCTCTCAAAGTGCTGGGATTACAGGTATGAACCACCACGCCCAGCAGATATATTTTTCAAGAGATAATTTACATTTGTTTCTAACTTTGCCTAGGAGTCTTCAGTCATTTTAATTCAGTTTCAGGGATTGATTTGTTTTTAAACAGAGCTGTAGTCCCTATAGCGGTGGTCAACTTCAGCTCACTACTTAATATGCCTATTATGTGTGGAGTACTTTGCTAGATGCTGGGTAGGTCTTGTAAGGAGAGCAGAACTCTCTTTGGTCTGTGTGGAGCACGGAGCTTGATTATAATTGACAGGTAAGTATACACATACCCACACGTGTGCACACACACACACATACACACTCTACAGGCCAGATGCAGTGTCTCACACCTGTAATCCCAGCACTTTGTAATCTTTTGGTAATTCCAACCCTCTTTTTACTTTTTATGTTTTGTAATCCCAACCCTCATTTTTCTCTCATTTCCCTTCAGAAAAATTAGTGATTTTGGTACCAGTGAATCTAGGCTCCAGGTTTAGGTCTGTAGTTTTGGACTAGTTACCTAATTCTTCATTCAAAACAAAATAGAAGGAGGGAAGGAAAAGAGGGCAAACATGGAATTGTGATGGGAAGTAAGGAAAAGAGCACATGAGGAGAGAGACTGTCAAGTTTCTGAGTTTCCTTTTTAAATATAGAAGAAAAGATGGGATAACAATATTCCATCTTATTTCTCTGTTTAAAAGAAAGAGTAAATGAATTAAAATGAAGAAAAGCCATTTTATCTGCCTCCTGGATGAAGAGTTTTACTGATGAACCTGAAATGTTTTGGTTAACATGAGAAAGGGAGGTGAGAAGATGCCTGAGATGTGCACTCCATGAGGACAGGAGCTGCTTTCTCTCTCTAGCCTGGCACAAGACAAGGAACTTAGTTGAATGAATGAGCAAATAAGTGGTTCTCTGCTTTGAGGAACTTGGACTGTCATTATCTTACAAATCAGATTTAACACTTATTTGCTTTATTTAAGTTCCAGAAACAGATTAAGAAACTATTTCCTCTCAGAATATTTCTAGCCTGAACTTCTGGTCTGATCCATAGATTGTAGAGCTTAAATTTCCCCAAATCCCAGCAGTCAAAGATTGTTACACCAAGACAAATAGGAGCATATTTCTCAGAGCCTTGTATTTTCTGTCTTTGGCCACAGACCCTAGGACTTAGGCTGATATTTGAGAAGGAAAGATTGGAACTTAGTAGAATTATACTTCCTGTATCTTAATTTTCAACTCTTATATAAGGTTTGCTTTTTCTAGAGAGAGACTAATCTGGAATGAGAATGAATTCTCATCAGTAAAGGCAAAGCTTTAAGTGGGTCATCTGACTTTGCTTTTGTGCTCTACATTCACCCTGGTTATGAAAGGGCCTTTCATGAGTTTTCTAGGCTTTCATCACTGCCAGCCTATCCACAGGCATTGTGAAAGTATTAAACTTCCTACCCTCCCCCATGCTTGTCTCATGGACCCTTTCGTAGAGTGCACACTGGACTGTGTTTAGCTCAGCAGGAACTCTTTGCAAACACTGAATACATGAACAATCCTCCTGGAAAGATAAGAGATTTCAGTACTGATTAGTGTCATAGCCACAGAAGTTAGTGTTTGCCAGTGTCTGATAACTATGGTGACTTGCAGCCTAATTTTTGTGAAATTATTAGGCCAAAGTTTAAGAAATGTTCATGTTAAAGTTATTTATATATAAAATTTGTCTATAGATAATTTCTGTCAATAGGAGGTTGATGAATGCTTCACATAACCTAGATACAATTAACTTTTTTGTTTCTTTTTTTCTAGGACACATGTTCAAAGAGCATAATTAACTTTTTAGAAGAAGCTAGTAAGTACTGAAATCGTTTTTTAAGTTTTTTCTTTAGGACTAGAGGAGGAAAGGAAACATGGAATTTTGAAGGGCTATTTAGCAAGCTGCTTATGGCATAATCTGGTGGGGGGGGCAGAGTAAAGGATTTGCATTTTACTGAGATTCATATATCTCAAGGGAGCTGTATATAAAGTTAGTCATATTTATTGATTTTTCAAGAACTATAGACCATCAACTACAATAGGCTTCAAAAAATTGTGAAATTAGCTTCTTGGGGCCTTCCAGCTTACCTATTATGTTGTTCTCACTATAAAATATAAACTGGGGTTTTAGCCACTTAAATTTTTTACTTTTTCTAATCATCTCTAGTATGTATGCATTCCTTTCCTGTCAGTGCTAGACTCTGTGGTTCAGTAGTTCATCCATTCTCTTCCCAGTACTCAACCTCAAGGCCTAGTTTCATTACATTCCTCTAGCAAAACCTTAATTCTCTATGTTCTCCATTCCATTAGTGCTTAGAGCATTATTTCAGAAAATAATCCTGGAAAAATGGATCTTAACTCACCTGGGCCCTCAGGGTTGCTGGGCTGCCTGTGTCAGCATTTCCTGTCATTTTCTATAGAAGCATTATTAGTCTTTTTTTTTTTTTTTTTTTAATTAATTTATTTATTTAGAGAGAAAGAAACAGCTAACTCTCATGCTGAGTGAGAGAATACAGAAAGATGGAAACCAGGAGAGGAAAGCAGCTTCTCCAGTGAGTGGAAAGGAATAGAGAGAGATGGAGTTTAGGCGGGGAAGACAGGCTTCCACAAGAGAGTGTGGAAGGGGACCCCAGAGGGGAAATCCAGGAAAGAGAAAGATGGCTTCCATGAGAGTGTTCGTGGAAGGGGAACCAAACATGGAGTCCCAGTATTAGTCTTAATACTTGAAAAAAACCATATCCCGCTATCTCTCCCTCTCTCTTAGCCTTTGCTCTTGCTGCATACTTCATGGGGAAGTCTTTGCGATGTCAGATTTCAGTTCCCTCACTTTTCTACTATTTTTCCCACTTCTCTCTTTCTTATATACCTTTTCTTCCTTTCCATCTGATTCCTTATCAGCTTTTACACATGACTACTTCTTGCTTAATCTAACAGACCGTTTCCTGAGTGCAAATCAGTGGCTAGTTTTGCTAGGGTACAAAAATTCTATATCTAGTCATCTTGAAAAAGTCACCCTGTTATTTCTAATAACTTACCTGTAGATTCTTGTAGATTTTCTTTTTTTTTGAGACAGAGTCTTGCTTTGTTGACATGCCCAGCCTAGATTCTTGTAGATTTTCTATGTAAACAGTCAGATTTTCTGCAAGTATTTGTATACTTTCCAATTTTTATAATTCTAATTTCTTTTTGTTTTTAAAAATTTTTTGTAGAGACAAGGTTTTGCTATGTTACCCAGGCTGGTCTCGAACTCCTGGACTCAAGCAGTCCTCCCATCTCAGCCTCCCAAAGTGCTAGGAATACAGGCATGAGTCACTGTGCCTGGCCAAATTTATTTTCTTGTTGCAAAGGTAAAGACTTTTCATACAATATTGAGTAGAAGTGATAGAAGATTACTTTATTCCTGATTTTCAAAGGAATGCATTCCATTTCTGTCCTTTGAAAATAATTACATAGTGTTGTTGTTTTTTTTAAATAATAACTGTTTTGTCAGGTTAAGGAAGGTTTCTTCTACTTCTATTTAAGATGATTTTTTAAAATCTTGAATTTATGTTTTTGTCTAGTGTATTTTCTACATCAATTGAAATGGTTGTATGACCTTTCTTCTTCAATATGAGTGAATTATACTTAGAGATTTTGTGTTAAAATATCCTTGTATATCTTGGATAAACTCAACTGGATCATGATTTATCCTTTTTATGTGCTACATTCAATTTGTTCATACTTTGTTAGGATTTTTAAAAATATATATCATTGTGTAAAAGTGAGCCTGTGATTTTCTTTCTTGTAATGTTTTTGTCCAGTTTTGGTGCCTGGTTTTGCTCTGTCTTTATACTGAGCTGGGAACTATTCACTCTTGTTTTCTCACCTGTAATACCATATGGGTCCAGTGGTTTTTATGTGGGACAAATTTGAACTTTGGTCAACCTCTTCAATTGTAAGAATATTCAAGTCTTTTGTTCTTCCTGGGCTAGTTTTTTTTTTTTTTTTCTAGAGATTTGTTCATTTTTCTGAATTTCTTTTGCCTATAGTTGTAGATAATCTCAGCTTTTATCTGCTATGTCTGTAATTATTTCTACTTTTCATTTATATTATTAACTTGTCTTCTCTTTTTACCTGTTTGTTAATTTATCAAATAACTATTCTTTGTTTCATTTTTATTATACAATAAAAATGAAATCATTAAAAATGAATCATTTTCATTGTATTTCTTTTCATTGATTATTCCTATAAATCTTAAACAACTTTATAATTGACATAACAACCTGTACACATTTAAAGTGTAAAATTTATTAAGTTTTGACCCATGTATACAGCAGGGAACTATCACCACAAGAAGAGTGTGAACACATCATCTGTCCTGAAAATTTTTTTTTTGCCTTTTATAATCTCTGCCTCTTACCCCTGCTCACTCCTTCATCCTCAAGCAACCGTTGATCTATTTTCTGTCACTATATAGAGTTTTACACAGTAGAAATAATGTAGTATTGTATTAACCATGTGTTTCTGATCCTTTGAAAGGGCTAGCCAATTCCTAGACACAGTGAATAACTCACTCATACTCAAGCTGCCTCCTTTATGTGGCTCTCACAGGACTTTTACACCTCTCTGCTGCTATCCACCACCCTATTCAATTCAAGATCAGGTACTAGGAAACTAGGGACATCCCTATGCTGCAGAACTCACTGAAATTATTCAAACTAGCCAGTTGTAAACATGCTTACCCTTCCTTGCCCATTCCTTCCAATGAAACCACATAAAGACTCTTGCCCATGTTTTCACCACATTCCATTGAACTCCTGACTGACCCTAATGCTTCTTCATGTGGCCCCTGCGTGGCATGGTATGTACCTTCCTCTTCAGAATTGTGAATAACTGTTTTGCAGTGGTAATCATCTCCTGTGTTGGCCTCATCATACTTGAATAATAATAAAATCTATGTTTTAAAACAAGTATAGGCTGGGCACAGTGTCTCATGCCTGTAATTCCAGCACTTTAGGAGGCCAAGGCAGGAGGATCACCTAGGGTGAGGAGTTCAAGACCAGCCTGGCCAACATGGTCAAACCCCATCTCTACTGAAAATACCAAAAAGTAACCAGGTGTAGTGGTGGGTGCCTGTAATCCCAGCTACTCAGGAGGCGGAGACAGGAAAATTGCTTGACCATAGGAGGCAGAGATTGCAGTGAGCTGAGATTGTGCCATTGCACTCCAGCCTGGGCAACAAGAGCGAAACTTCATCTCAAAAAAAAAAAAAAAAAA
>NW_022436973.1:22611921-22838682 GCF_009761245.1 Sapajus apella | reverse complement strand
GACAGGAAAATTGCTTGACCATAGGAGGCAGAGATTGCAGTGAGCTGTGATTGAGCCATTGAACTCCAGCGAGCCAAAGCACCAAAATTCCACCTAAAAAAAAAAAAAAAAAAATAGTTTGCAGAATCTTTCATGTACTTATTTCCCTTCTGTATATCTTCTTTGATAAAAATATCTATTCAAATCTTTTGCCCATTATTTTTTGGACTTACTTATTTTCTTACTGTTGAGTGTTTAGAGGTCTTTATGTGTCTGGATACCAATCCTTTGTCAGATATATATATATTTTTTTTTTTGCAAAATTTTCTCCCGGTCTATGATTTGCCTTTTTATTCTCCTGTCTTTTTTAAAAAATGTAGTTAAGTATACATATAATACAGAATTTACCATTTTAACTATTTTTAAGTATACTTTTGTGGTATTAAGCATATTCACATTGTTGTGCAACCATCACTGCCATCCATTTCCAAAACTTTTTCATTCTCCCTAACTGAAATTCTGTCCCCATTTAAATGCTAAACTCATTCCTGCTTACCACAGCCCCTGGCAACCATCATTCTGCTTTCCTTCTCTGAGAGTTTGACTGCTCTAAGTAGTTCATATAAGTGGAATCATACAGTATATTCATTTTGTGACTGGTTTATTAGTATAATATCTTCAAGGTTCATCCATGTGTCAGAATTTCCTTCCTTTTTAAGGCTAACATTTCATTGTATGTATATGCCACATTTTATTTATCCACTCATCTGTTGATGGACACTTGAATTGCTTCCACCTTTTAGCTGTTGTGAATTATGCTGCTATGAATGTTAGTGCATAAATATTTGTTTAAATTCCTGCTTTCAATTCTTCTGGGTATATTCCCAAAAGTAGACTCTAGATCATATGTTAATACTATATTTAGTTTTCTGAGGAATTGCCATACTGATTTCTATAGTAGTGGTATCATTTACATTCCCACCGGCAGTGTTCAGGTTTCCAATTTCTTCACATTCTCACCAACCCTTGTTATTTACTGGGTTTTCTTTTTTGTTTGTCTGTTTTATTATTTTTTAAGATAATAGCCATCTTAATGGGTATGAAATGGGGTTTGTTATTTTTTCTTGTTTCTTTTTTGTTTTAGAGACAGGGTCTTGTTCTTTCACCCAAGCTGTAGTGTAGTGGCGCCAATCTTAGCTCACTGTAACCACAAACTCCTGGACCCAAGCAGTTCTCCTTCCCCAGCCTCCCACGTAGCTAGGTCTACAGGCACATGCCACCACCTTTTTTTTTTTTTCTTTTTTTTTTTTTTTTTTTTTTTGGGAGACAGTATTTTGCTCTTGTCGCCCAGGCTGGAATGCAATGGCATGATCTCGGCTCACTGCAACCTCCTCTTCCTGTGTTCATGTGATTCTCCTGCCTCAGCCTCCCAAGTAGCTGAGATTATAAGCACCCTGCCACCATACCCAGCTTATTTTTTGTATTTTTAGTAGAGATGGAGTTTCACCATGTTGGTCTCAAACTCCTGACCTCAGATGATCCATCTGTGTTGGCCTCCTAAAGTGCTGGGATTGCAGGCATGAGCCACCTTGCCTGGCCCCTGGCTAACTTTTAAATGTATTTTGTAGAGATGAGGTCTCACTGTGTTGGTCAGCCTTGTCTTGAACTCCTGAGCTCAAGTCATCCTCCCTCCTCAGCCTCCCAAAGTGCTGGGATTACAGGCATGATCCAGCACACCTAGCCCCTTTGCCCATTTTTAAAATTAGGTTGTTTTTGTTGTTGTTGAGTTTTAGGAGCTCTTTATATATTTTGGATTTCAGTTCCTTGTCAGATATGTGATTGGCACACATTTTTTTCCATCCATGGATTGCCTTTTCATTCTGTTATAGTGTCCTTGATTCATAGAAGTTTTTAATTTTGATGAGGTCCAACTTAATCTGCATTTTGTTTTGTTGCTTGTGCTTTTGGTGTTTTATCCAAGAAATTGTTGCCAAAGCCAATATCATGAAGCTCTGCCCTCTGTTTCCTTCTGAGTTTTGTAGTTTTAGGACTTAAATTTGGGTTTTTGACCCATTTTTAGTTAATTTTTGCATGTGTATAAGGGAAGGTCCAACATATTGTTTTGCATATAGATATACAGTTTTCTAAATACTGTTTGATGAAAAGGCTGTCCATTGAATTGCTTTTGCAACTTATTTGGGCATATTTATGTGATTCTGTAACTGGTTCTTTATTTTACTCCATTGATCTATGTGTCTGTTCCTCTGCTAATACTGTCTTAAGTATGGTAGCAGTATAGTAAGCCTTAACACTGAATAGCTAGATTTCTCCCATATTTCCAGACTCACCTCTCTCAAGGTCCCCAATTGAATCTTGTTTTAGGTGCAACTTAGAAGCAGTAGAACTTAAGAATCTATTTCACAGCCTTAGCAGTCTAGTTTCATTCTCTATATAATGTCATCTGTGGAAGTGAGCTGCTGCTCTCCAGTGCCTTAGCTTTCACTAATGTTGGGCAAGGTCTCTTCTCTGTTTTGGACTTCACTATCACATTGCCTTTCTCAAGAGAAGACCTATAATGAAAGTTGATTTCTGGTGTTCTAGGACTTCTTCAGAAGCTTTCCAGTTTTTCAAGCTGATTTCTCTCACTGGCAGCTCTTCAGAGTGCTGTTCCTACTCCACCCTCCCCTGGTAGTATGTATCAGTTTTCTACTCATCAGCACCCACCTACTCCTGCCTACTGTGTTTGTCAGATGTCTGCTGCCTGGCTAGCTCATTGCTGCTTTTGTCGCTCCTAGAGCTGTCTTCTTCCCTTCTTTGGCTTTCTGCCTGACTTCTAGAGCAGCTGCTCTGTCATTGCCTGTCTGCCATTCTATCCTTTCTTCCCCCCACTCCCGAGTACAATATGTACTCCAAAACCACACATTCTCCATGTTCAAACTAATGTCATCACTTTCCCCACCACATTCCCCAAAACTGGTCATCCTCTTGCCTATAGCATTGCAGTTCACTGAAGTTAGACATCTGGGCCTTCCTTACTTCCAATATCTCATTAAGCCTTCAATTCTACCCCTATAAATTCTCTTCTCAGTCTCCTTTAGATATTCCTGCCCTGCTCTGAGATCCATCTGGTTTACTGGCTAGATTACTTCTGAAGGCTTCAGTCAGTGGCCCTCCTTACCTCCTACCCCACAAGCTCATCTTTCACTCTGCCGTCAGTCATTATTTCTAAAATCTAAATTGTTCCATTTAACCTCACTGTAATAAAACCTTTGGTAGTTCCCCAGTGTGTTCAGTGATAAGTTAAAACTTTCATTGTGACCTGCAGGCCCCTTCATGATCTGATCACTGCCTCCCCTAACCTCATTGTGTGCATTTCCCCACCCTACACTATCCTTTCCCACTCTAGTCTTTTATGTCTGCCATTTTTACATTCATTTAACAGATATTTATTAAAGCACCACGTGATGCCCTTACCTAGGTCTTTGTTGTTCCTAGGACCGGACAGGCTTTTTCAAGCTTCCAAGTCATCTCTGTTTGAAAGACTATGTCTGATCCTTGTCTTGGCCAGTTACTTTTTATCCTTCCAAGTTCAGTAATTGCCCTACTGCACTGTAACTGGAGTGACAGAACGAGACTCTGTCTCAGTAAAGATATATATATATATATACACACACACACACACACACACACACACACAGAGCGCCATAATTTATATATATATATAAAATAGAGAGAGAAAGAGCAAGCCATAATTTATTTAATCACACCTCTCTCCCCCGTTAATAAATATTAAGGGCATTTCCAGTTTTCTTCTCTTGAAAGCAATGCTACATTGATAACCTTGTACATGGGTCTCTTTGAAAGTATAGGTGTGTATCTGTGGAATAAGTTTCTAGAAGTGGAATTGTGTCAGGGGGGTTTTGCATTTGTAATTCTGATGAATATTTATAGACTGTTTACTCAAACTCTTGCCAGTGCAGCATTGTCAAAGTTTTTTATGTTTGCCAGTGTGATAGGTAAAAAATGGTATCTCAGCATTGCTTTAGTTTGGCTTTCTCTGATCATCAGTCAGGTTGAGCATCTTTTCATACATTTAAGAAAACTATATGCTTTTTTATTAGTTATGTTTCATATCCTTTACCCATTTTGCTTTTAGGCTGTTGGCCCTTTTTTTCCTAATCTGTAAGAATTATGTATTGGGGAAATTGGTCTTTGTGAATGAGTTGCAAATCTGTTTAAAAAGGTCATTCTTTAATAAGGAAGCAGCTGTTTTAGTGGAATGGTGGAAAAAGAAGCCAGATTGCTATGGAGACAACTCTTTCTAGAGATTTGGCTGTGAAGCAGAGTAGAGTGAATGATAGCTAAAGGATTGATGTAGACGCAAAGAAGTTTTTCATCTTTTCTTTGAAAACTTAATTGTGTTAAAAGCTGGTGGGCTAAAGCTAGAGATGGTGGTAGAAAAAAATGCAGGATTCCTAAAGATCTGAGATTCTTGGGTGGAATTTCAGAGAAGGGGAAATTTTTTGGACATAGTGACTGGGGAGCTAAGGGTGTCCAGTCCAATGGCTTTTATTTTCTTGAAAGTGTAGGCAAGGCCAACAGCCCAATGTGTGGGAGGAGATGGTTAGAGGAGAAAGGAGGTTTGAAATTACCACTATGGAGAACTGGAGGAAGCTAAGGAAAGACAGAAAGACTGCAGAAAGTGCTTAGGGTTCTGTTGAAGCAGAAATAGTGATTTGTAGTGATACAACCCTTATGAATTGTTTGTTTGTTTGTTTGTTTGTTTGTTTGTTTTAAGCAGCATTTGGCAATCCAAGTATAGGACTGACAGTTCAGAATTTTTCTTTCCATGTTGGTATAACAGAAGAACAGTGTAGCAAAGAAAGTTAGGACAAAAGAATGATTGAACTGACACCAACTATTCTTGATTTGGTAGAGAAGGAAATAAAGATAGAGCAGAGATATTGGAAAGAATTAGAGAGGGGTTCAAGAGACTAAAGGCCTGGGTGAGGTCGGAGAGTAGGTATAGTAAACTTAACAGAGAGAACTACAAGGTTAGAAAGTGTGGTTGGAAAGTGGGAAGGCAAGATTTATTCAGTATGGGGGCTTTTCTGGGTGATAACAGAATCTGGAGTACAGCCATTGTCATGAGTAGCCCAGGTGTAGTAGAGACATAGGGTCGTTGGAGTTAAGGAAGTCAACTGAGAGGCTGGCCCAAAATGTGGATTTTGGTTGTCATCCATGAGAATATTGAAGTCATCCAGGAGAATAGCAGTCTTTGGAGACAGGAAGAAAACTGAGCCACATTACAATGTCTTCAGTGACAGGAAAGCACAAGGCAAAAAACTTTCAAGAACAGGGACTGTTAGGTCGGGTGCGTTGGCTCACGCCTGTAATCCTAGCACTTTGGGAGGCCAAGGCAGGTGGATCACTTGAGATCAGGAGTTCAAGACTAGCCTGGCCAACATGGTAAAACCCATCTCTACCAAAAAACAAAATACAAAAATTAGCCAGGCATGGTAGCACATGCCTGTAATCCCAGCTACTTGGGAGGCTGAGTCAGGAGAATTTCTTGAACCCAGGAGGCAGAGGTTGCAGTGAGCCGAGATCACACCACTGCACTCCAACCTGGGCAACAGACTGAGACTGTCTCAAAAAAAAAAAAAAAAAAGCAGGGATTGTTAGTGCAGGCTCCAGGAGAAATGCTTTGCATATGGCATTCTTGAGGAGTGAGGAGGACCTCAACCCTAAAATGTAACCTCATTATATTTATGTGATTAGTGGGGACAGTCAACACTTTGTGTATTTTCTTAGCTGTTGGTTTTTTTCATCTATAAATTATGTTTAGGTGCTTCAGATTTTTCAAAATTGGGCTCTGGTGTTTTCAATATTGTTAGGAGTTCTTGTTTCAATTATTTATATTACTTATGAGAGTTTGTTTTCTTTTTTAAAATATTTATTTTTTTCTTGGAAAAATAAGAAAAAATTAAAATTAAAATAGACTTTAGAGGATTTCAGGTTCACAGCAAAATTGATCAGAAAGTATAGAGAGTTCGGAACAGGCACAGTGGCTTACACCTGTAATTCCAGCACTTTGGGAGACCAGGCAGTCGGATCACTTGAGGTCAGGAGTTTGAGAACAGCCTGGCCGATATGGTGAAACTCCATCTCTACTAAAAATACAAAAATCAGCTGGGCATGGTGGCACACACCTGTAATTGCAGCTACTAAAGAGGCTGAGGCAAAAGAATCACTGAAACCCAGGAGGCGGAAGTTGCAGCGAGCTGCAATCACACCCCTGCACTCCAGCCTAGGTGACAGAGTGAGACTCCATTGAAAGAAAGAGAGAAAGACAGAGAGAGAGAGAGAGAGAATGAGAACGAATAGTTCCTAAATACTCCCTGCCCCCCACACCTGCACAGCTTCCTCATCCACATCCTACACCACTGTGATACCTTTATTGTAATTGATGAACCAACATTGACTCCTCATTATCACCCAAGCTTTGGTGCTGTGTATTCTGTGGTTTTGGATAAATGTATAATGACATGTCTACCATTGTAGTATCATACAGAAGAGTTTGACTGCCGTGATAATCCTCTGCTCTACCTACTTATTCCTCTCTACCTTTTCCTAACCCCACAACTGCTGATTTTTTTTTTTTTTTAAACAAGGTCTTGCCCTGTCTTCCAGGCTGGAGTGCAGTGGTGCAATCACTGCTCACTGCAGCCTTGGCCTCCCAGGCTCAAGTGATCCTCCCACCTCAGCTTCCTAAGTTGCTGGGACTACACACACATACCACCATGTCTGGCTAATTTCTGTATTTTTTTTGTAGAAATGTGGTCTTGCCGTGTTGCCCAGGCTAGTCTTGAAATCCTGAGCTCAAGCAGTCTACCTGCCTTGGCCTCTGAATGTGTTGGGATTACAGGCATGAGTCACCTCATCTGGCCTTTTTTCTTCTTTTTTTTTTTTTTTAAACTAGTGATCTTTTACCGTCTCCATGGTTTTTCACATTGGCTTCTTTCACTCAGTAATATGAGTTTAAGTTTCTTCTATGTATTTTCATGTTTTTAGCTTATTTCTTTTTAGTAGTGAGTAATATTTGCTTGCCTGGATGTACCATCACTTATTTATCCATTCACCTACTGAGGGACATCTTGATTGTTTCCAGTTGTGGCAATTATAAAGTTGCTATAAACACCCGTGTGCGTAAGAGGCATAGATTTTTTTAGTGGCGTAAGTTTTCATCTCATTTGGGTAAGTACCAAGGAGAGCACAATTGCTGGATCATGTGGTAAAAGTTTATTTTTTATTATTGTTTTATTTTTGAGATGCAGTTTCACTCTTGCAGGCTGGAGTGCAATGGCGCATTCTCGGCTCACCACAACTTCTGCCTCCTGCCTCAACCAATTCTCCTGCCTCAACCAATTCTCCTGCCTCAGCCTCCCAAGTAGCTGGGATTACAGGCATGTGCCACCATGCCCAGATAATTTTGTATTTTTAGTAGAGATGGGGTTTTTCCACGTGGGTCAAGCTGGTCTCAAACTCCTGACCTCAGGTGATCTGCCTGCCTCAGCCTCCCAAAGTGCTGGGATTATAGTTGTGAGCCACTGTGCCCTGCCTGAGTATATATATATTTTTAAGAAACTACCAAGCTGCCTTCCAAAGTGGATGTACCATTTTGCATTCCCACCAGCAATGAATGAGAGTTTCTGTTGCTCCATATTCTTATAAACATGTAGTGTTGTCAAATGTTTTGGATTTTAAAACCAAAATCCATTTTAGTAGGTGGGTAGTGGTATCCTGTTTTAATTTGCAGTTCCCTAATAACATGATGTTCTACATCTTTTCAGATGCTTATTTGCCTTACTGTATGTCTTCTTTGGTGAGGTGTCTGTTAGGTCTTTTGCCCATTTTTAATCTAGTTGTTAGTTTTCTTGTTGAGTTTAAGAATTATTTGTCCTTTGTCAGATGTATCTTTTGCAAATATTTTCTCCTAGTCTGTGGCTTGTCCTCTCATTCTCCTGGCATTATCTTTCATGGAGTAGACATTTTATATTTTAATAAAGTCTAGACTATCAATTATGTTTTCATGGATTGTGTCTTTGATGTTGTATCTAAAAAGTTCTTGCCATACCCAAAGTCATCTAGATTTTTTCCTGTTATCTTCTTGGCGTTTTATAGTCTTGTGATTGATATTTAGGTCTATGATCCATTTTTAGTTAATTTTTGTAAAAGGTATAAGGTCTGATATGGATTAATTTTTCTGTATGTAGCTGTCCAGTTCCAGTATCATTTGTTGAAAAGACTATCTTGCTCCATTTTATTGCCTTTCCTCCTTTGTCAGTTGTCTATATTTACGTGGGTCTGTTTCTGATCTCTATTCTGTTCCATTGATCTATTCATCTTTTCCTTTGTTGTTACCACACTGTCTTAATTACCATAGCTTTAAAGTAAGCCTTGAAGTCCAGTAGCATTAATCTCTTGACTCTTCTTTAATATTGAGTTGGCCCTTTGGAGTCTTAATGCCTCTCCTTGTAAATTTTAGAATCAGCCCTTTTATATTCATGAAATGGCTTGCTGAGATTATAACTGAGATTGCATTGAATCTATAGGCTTCTTTGGGAAAAACAGACATCTTGACAATATTGAGACTTCCTATCCATAAACATTGTTTATAATGGGTTTCTTTACGTTTAGGAACTTTTGTTTTTCTGCTGTCAGATATTCCACTTCTACCTTTATGATTTCTTACATTGCCTTTTATGCTTAGAAAGCCTTTCCTCATCCTGAGCTCACATATTCATTTATTTTCTTTTAAAATGTGTTTTTCAAGCATTTAATTTTTAAACCTATGTGGAATTTTAGTGTATAGAATGAGCTGATGGTCTAACTCCTTCCCCTGAAATATGTAGTTATTTTTCCCAAAACCATTTTCTATTGATTTATCAAGAATAGACATGTATACATATATAATAGTCAGCCCTCCACTTGTTTTCTGACCCTTGTGAAAATTGTATGAGTTTCCAATTTTGGATTATGCTCAGGTAGTAACTGAGCTGAGTTCTACCATAGATCAGTGTTAATTCACTCTCCAGACCTTCCACAGTTATAAAAATTTAAGTTATATGAAAATCTAACAATATATCACTGATTTAATGATCATAGCCTAGGAAGAATGGGGAAATGGTCACAATCTTACGTGGATGCACCTGAAGAAGGCCCCTGCTGAACTCATTTCCTTGCTAGGCATGGCTGCTGGTACCAGGGGCAAACTCCTGGGGTATATATGAACCACCTGCTGCATCTCCCTCTCTTCCCTACTACACCTGAGATTTTTCATGTGTCTCTTGAGGATGTTTGTCCTACTTCCGTTGGAGAGTCACTACCATACTGAACACTTTAGACTGTGAGTCCTGTGAAGATGGGGCTTATGAGTATATTGCTCCCCAGTTGTTTCTCTAGCACCTAGCTCAGTATAGGGCATACAAATTTGAATGAATGAACAAACCACTATTACTGGTGGGAATGCGCTACTATCTTACACGGTTTGAGGTGGAATAAAGTTTGAGAACAGCTATATGTGTTCCTTGAAGGGCAGCTGTACATCAGTGCAGTCAGCCTACCCTCTCCGTACTTCTCACTCTGAAAACTGTAAAGCAATCAACTTGGGAGCTTTAAAAGGGACCGCTGCCTAGCTCTCAACCACAAAGCTGCAGTCTAGCACAGGGGACATTTTTTAAAAGTTTTTTGGACTGAGCATGGTGGCTCACGCCTGTAATCCCTACACTTTGGGAAACCGAGGTGGGCGGATCACCTGAGTTTAGGAGTTTGAGACCAGCTTGACCAACATGGAGAAACCCCATCTCTACTACAAATACAAAATTAACTGGCCATGTTGACACATGCCTATTAATCCCAGCTACTTGGGAGGTGGAGGTTGTGGTGAGCTGAGATCACGCCATTGCACTCCAGCCTGGGCAACAAGAGTGAAACTCCATCTCAAAAAAAGAAAAAAAAGTTTTTTGGATAATTTCAAAGTACAGCTAAGATTGAGAATCACTGCTTTAAAAAGCATTTTTGTCATGGCATGGTGGCTCATACCTATAATGCCAGCACTTCGGGAGACCAAGACAGGAGCCCAGGAGTTTGAGGCTGCAGTGAGCTGTGATCATGCCACTGTACTCCAGCCTGGGCGACAGAGCAAACCCCTGCCTCTAAAACAAAAAACTTTCAATGCTTTAAAAAATCCTGGCCAGGCACAGTGGCTCACACCTGTAATCCCAGGACTTTGGGAAGCTGAGGCAGGCAGATCACAAGGTCAGGAGTGTGAGACCAGCCTGACCAACATAGTGAAACCCTGTCACTACTAAAAACACAAGAAATTAGCCGGGCATGGTTGAGGGCACCTGTAATCCCAGCTACTCGAGAGGCTGAGGCAGAACTACTTGAACCCAGGAGGCAGGGATTACATTGAGCCAAGGTCATGCCATTGTACTCCAGCTTGGGCAACAGTGGGAGACTCCATCTTTAAAAAAAAAAAAAAAAAAAGAGTAAAAAGAGTGCTATTAAGACTTATTTTTGGCTGGATGTGGTGGCTTACACCTGTAATCTCAGCACTTTGGGAGGCCAAGGCGAGTGGATCACCTGAGGTCAGGATTTTGAGACCAGCCTGATGAACATGCAGAAACCCCATCTCTACCTAAAAAAAAAATACAAAATTAGCTGGGCATGGTGGGGCATGCCTGTAATCCCAGCTTCTCGGGAGGCCGAGGCAGGAGAATCACTTGAACCCAGGAGGCAGAGTTTGCAGTGAGCCGAGATCGCACCATTGCTCCACTCCAGCCTGGGCCACAAGAGTGAAACTCTGTCTCAAAACAAAAAACAAGGCTGGGAGCAGTGGTTCATGCCTATAATCCCAGCACTTTGGGAGGCCGAGGTGGGCGGATCACCTGAGGTCGGGAGTTTGAGACCAGCAGGACCAACAGGGAGAAACCTCATCTCTAAAAAAAAATAAAATAATTTTTAAAACACAGATTTATTTTTATTTTTACAGGCTGGATATCCCTAATCCCAAAATCTGAAATGCTCTAAAATTTGAAACCTTTTGAGCACAGACATGGTACTCAAAAGAAATGTTCATTGGGACACTTTCGATTTCAAATTTGGATTAGGCACTGGGTGTGGTGACTCACACCTGTAATCATAGCACTTTGAGAGGTTGAGGCAGGAAGAGCAGTTGAACCTAAGAGTTTGAGAGCAGCCTGGGCAACACAGTGAGACTCTTGGCGCTGCAAAAAAATTTTTTTAATTAGCCAAGTGTGTTGGTATATGGCTGTAGTCCCAGGTACTCAAGAGGCTGAGGCAGAAGAATCACTTTGAGTCCAGGAGGTGGAGGCTGCACTGAACTATGATCATACCACTGTACTCCATCCTGGGCAACAGAACAAAACCCTGACTCTTTTTTTAAAAAAAAAAAAAAAGGAAATTTGAATTAGGGATGCTTAACTCAAAACCAAAATTTGGTTAAAAATCTGAAACACATCTGGTGCTCAACCATTTCAGATAAGCGATAGTCAGTCTTTCTAAAGACTCAATTAGTTATTGAATGTCTGGGGAAGCATGCATATCAGGCTCCCAAAAGATCGTTGGTTTAGGCACACGTTTTAATAGCTTAGAAATCCAGAATACTCTTCAGGTGAGCAGCTCAGACATAGTCATGATAATACAAGACTTCATCTAACATGGTTCCCTATTTTCAGATAAGCATGGATTCCTGGTTCATTCTTGTCCTGCTTGGCAGTGGTCTGATACGTGTCAGTGCCAACAATGCTACCACAGGTAAATTGTCATTTGATCAAGTTGCTATTTGAAGTGAAATTTTGGTTTCACATTTAATGAGCCAAATTTGAAAACTTAGATGGTATTTGAAGAAAGGAATATAAAAATTTTCTTCAAAGTGATAGCAAAAATAGGTGTTTTTGGAAATCTTGGAATTGTATTGAATGCTCAGCATTGTTTTTCATATATATAGCTGCTTTAAATAAATGAAAGAGATTATGTGTTCTTTTCTGAAAAGTAAAATAAACTGTTGACATTTACAACTCTGTGGTTTCTGAGGAACTAAGTGAAAAATCTTGTGTCTTTCTCCATTAAACTGTAGTCCTTTGGAAAAGATAGGAAGGGTTCAGCATTAGATAAAAACATAAGGGGTGGCTGGGTGTTGGGGGGATTGTTCTTTGCTTGGTCTCCATATGTTTGAAAGTTTATTAAGGCTTGCTGCTTGTGTGTCTCAACTTTTTAGCCTCACATTCTTCATGTGATATTTCCTTGTTTTTTGGTGTTTGTAGTTGCACCTTCTGTAGGAATTACAAGATTAATTAACACATCAACGGCAGAACCAGTTAAAGAAGAGGCCAAAACTTCAAATCCAACTTCTTCACTACCTTCTCTTTCTGTGGCACCAACATTCAGCCCAAATATAACTCTGGGACCCACCTATTTAACCACTGCCAATTCTTCAGACTCTGACAATGGGACCACAAGAACAGCAAGCACTAATTCTATAGGCACTACAGTTTCACCAAATGGAACATGGTTTCCAGATAACCAGTTCATGGATGCCACAACAGAACCTTGGGAGGGGAATTCCAGCACTGCAGCAACCACTCCAGAAACCTTCTCTCCTTCAGGTACTAGAGACGATTCTGTTTGTTCCTTTGCTCTTTGAGTTTATGCATCCTTTTATTACCTTGTGTTTTCTAGCCTTAAAAATTCTTCAAATAAGTAAAATTGCTCAAGTGAAGTAATGAAACCTAGATGTGGAATTTTTAGGAATATCTGGTTAGCATGAGTGAAAAGGAAAGAAGAAAGATTCTGGAGAATATCATTCTGCTAGGTGGAATCCTGGTTAGATTGAGAGGACTTAATGTGTTTAAAGGTAGAGAAGGCGGCTAAAAAAAGAAAGAGGGGAGCTCATTGACGATGCAAGAGACTGAAGATGAAAAGATAGGATACAAAGACTGAGTAATAAGATTAGGCTTGAAAAGGGAGGGATCCATGGAGACCATGGAAAAGAGAATGGATATGGATGTCCATGACAATTAGATACGGAGTGGAAGGCCAGTGGCCACGGGTGGCATTAGAGAGAGGGGCTCTGGGAAATGGTTACATTGCAGTGCCAGTTTTCGAGGTCTCAAGTTGAAGCAGTAGTCCCAAGGATAAAATCAGAGACATGGATCTGAGACCAGGGCAGGTAGGACAAGTTTCTGAGCTCTTTGAACCTTAGGTACCTTGTCTGTAAAAAGGGATTAGAGAGTCCCTCAAAGGGCTTCTATGAGGAGTAAAGGAAATAATCATTACCTGATTGTTATGTAACTGTCATCCCTTTTCTAGCAAAAATCGCTCTTTCCTCTTCTGTGTTCCCCAGCCCCTTGGCTCAAGATTTCTTCCCAGTTAGATGGTGAGTGCCCCTAAGTAGAATCACATCTTGCTCATGGGGAACGTTCAGTAACTGTTTGCCCAGTTGATTCTCATTTGTTACTACAGATGACATCTTTTACTATGCCTTATAACTTGGACCCTTTACCTGCCTGCCCCAATATTTTCTACTATAAAGACAAAACAGCATTTTCTTTTTCTTTTTTTTTTTTTTTTTTTGAGACGGAGTTTCGCTCTTGTTACCCAGGCTGGAGTGCAATGGCGCGATCTCGGCTCACCGCAATCTCCGCCTCCTGGGTTCAGGCAATTCTCCTGCCTCAGCCTCCTGAGTAGCTGGGATAACAGGCATGTGCCACCATGCCCAGCTAATTTTTTGTAGTTTTAGTAGAGACGGGGTTTCACCATGTTGACCAGGATGGTCTCGATCTCTTGACCTCGTGATCCACCCGCCTCGGCCTCCCAAAGTGCTGGGATTACAGGCTTGAGCCACCGCGCCCGGCCAGCATTTTCAGTTAAGAGCACAGTCTGCATTGCCACACTACTGAGTTTGAATCCCAGATCTGCCATAAGCCAGCTGTGTTTATGGCAAAACAAGCTTATTTAATCTCTCTACCTCAGTTTGTTTGTCTGTGAAACAAGAATGAGTAATAGTAATAGTTGTTACCTCACAGAGGAGATAGAAGGATTAAATGAGTTAATATGGGTAAAGCACTTATAAAGATGCCTGCACATAGTAAGCACTATTTTTAAGTGTTAGCTGTTGTTATTGTTGTGATTATTGCTCTGATAGTTTGCCAGTAAAATATATGAAGATATCTTTAATGTGGTTGGCATCGCACTATTCTTAATGAAATAGGGGACTGCAGACAAATAACATCTGATATTTGCTCTGTGCTTTAAAGTTAATATAGGTTTGTTTTTTTTTTATCATAGTTATTACTATGTGCTAGGCATTGTACTAAGAGTTTTCTAGAATAATCCTATGAGATAAGTTCTATTTTATGTTTTTTTGTTGTTGTTGTCTGTTCGTTTTGAGGCAGAATCTTGCTCTGTCGCCCAGGCTGGAGTGCAATGGCGTGATCTCAGCTCACTGAAACCTCTGCCTCCCTGGTTCAAGTAATTCTTCTGCCTCAGCCTCCTGAGTAGCTGGGATTACAAGTGTGCACCACCACGCCTGGCTAATTTTTTGTATTTTTAGTAGAGACGGGATTTCACCATGTTGATCAGGCTGGTCTTGAACTCCAGACCTCCAGTGATCTGCCCCTCAGCCTCCCAAAGTGCTGGGATTACAGGCGTGAACCACTGCACCTGGCTATTTTATGTTTTATAGGTGAAAGTATTTTACAATGATGAAACTGCAATTTATGGAATGTTTTTCAAAATATAGGTCATGACACAATTTATGAAATCACTTTAGTGGGCCACCACTAGTTGTTTGTTTTAATGGATGATCTAGTTCCATTTTGGCTCTTTTAAGGTTACATATACAATTTTTTGAAATTTTAGTAACAACATAAAATGTTGGATTGTGGCCATTGCTTAGGGAGAAAGGCAGAATAACTTGTACACACTGACTGAGGGAATGGAAAAGGTGGAGACTGTATGTAACACAGGCCTGACTGGGACAGTCCATGTTCTATTCTGTACTGTCTTTCATTTAATACTTCTGTAACATGACCATGGATAATCATCTCCTTTTAACAGATACTTAATTTCAGACTGTATTTAGAGGTTAAATGATTTGCCTTAGATCTCAAGGCTGATAAGTTAGGCCTATTTCTCACTTTTGCTGTCGTTCCACTCTGCTTGTAGGGAACTTAGTTTTCCACAAACTGACTTAGGCCCAGATTATTCCACAGCTAAGAATCTAGTTATTGTACATTTAACACATTTCATGTCATAGAAGACTGACACTACATTTCTCTAGTGGCATTTATTCAAGATGAATAAAGCACAAGAAACCATTATGGCACATTGGAATTTCATAGTCTTAAACCCCACATCCCACTCATCACGACCATTTTACCAGTCCTCCTGTAACAGTTACAATTTTTTTTATTAAATCAGTATTTGATGTTGTGTATTATTGTAATTATGAAATATTCATTGCTGAGCTATAAGTATAAATGGATTGTTTTTCCTTCTTTTACAATTTTTTTTCTAGATTTAATAATTGCCTTATTTTTTGTTTATTTAGTTTTCTATTTAGTCAGGCCAGGCACAGTGGCTCACACCTGTAATCTCAGCACTTTGGGAGGCCAAGGTTAGACAGATCACTTGAGCTCAAGAGTTTGAGACCAGCCTGGGGAACATGGTGAAACCACATCTCTACAAAAAATATAAAAGTTAGCTGGGCATGGGTGCATGTGCCTGTTGTCCTAGCTACTCAGGAGGCTGAGGTGGGAGGATTGCTTAAGCCCAGGAGGTCGAGGTTGCAGTGAACTGTGTTCATACCACTGCACTCCAGCCTGAGTGACAAAGAAAGACCATGTCTCAAAAAAGTTGCTGCTAGTCCACTCTTACCACACTTTCCAGAGCCTCTCAATACAGCTTTCTACAAAGTGAGATTATTCGATAATCTATTTCTTTTTTACCTCAAAAAATTCCTCCTGAGCCCTCCATTATCTTATTCCAGTCTAGGCTTGTTGATCTTTAAGGCTACTATACGGATATATCAGCCTGGGATTTCCCTTCTCTATCATTCTGGGAATTCCCCTTGCTGCTGCTTCCTGACTTCCATATTGTCTTCTTTCTTGTTTTCTCTCATCATTTGGTAGATTCCTGAGAAAAGGGGTCCATGGGAGGTAAATTGCATAAGGCCTTACGTGTCCAAGAATATCTTGAGAGCTATGTATAGAATTTGAGGAATATTTCTCCCCCAGAATTTTTTTTTTTTTTTTTGAGATGGAGTTTCGCTCTTGTTACCCAGGCTGGAGTGCAATGGCGCGATCTCAGCTCACCGCAACCTCCGCCTCCTGGGTTCAGGCAATTCTCCTGCCTCAGCCTCCTGAGTAGCTGGGATTACAGGCATGTGCCACCATGCCAGCTAATTTTTTGCAATTTTAGTAGAGACGGGGTTTCACCATGTTGACCAGGATGGTCTTGATCTCTTGACCTCGTGATCCACCCGCCTCGGCCTCCCAAAGTGCTGGGATTACAGGCTTGAGCCACCGCGCCCAGCCCATCCCCAGAATTTTTAAAGTATTGCCCTAACTGACACCTGCTTACCAGGCTTGGAGGATTTTACTGCCATCTTAATTCCTAATTATTTGTGTGCTTTTAGGACCTTCTCTTTATCATTGGTATTCTGAAACTTAACGGAGATGTATCTTGGTGTGGGTCTTTTTCATTCATTATTATGGATACTTTATAGGCCCTTTGGAGCCTTGATCTAGCATTTCTGAAAATTTCCTCGTATTTCTTTGAAACCTTCTCTCCCTCTTCCATTTTCTTTGTTCTCTTCTCAAACTCTTGTTATTTAGATATTGGATGTATCCTGAATTATTTAATCTTTAAAATGTTTCTTTCCTATTGATCTTTGCTTTGACTCTCTTCTTCCTTTTAAAAATAAACAAAGGGTCTTGGCTCACGCCTATAATCCCAGCACTTTGGGATGCTGAGGTGGGAAGATCACGAGATCAGAGTTGGAGACTAGTATGACCAACATGGTAAAACCCTGTCTCCACTAAAATTATAAAAATTAGCTGGGCGTGGTGGCGTGCGCCTATAATCTCAGCCACTCAGGAGGCTGAGGCAGGAGAATCGCTTGAACCTAGAAGGCAGAGGTTGCAGTGAGCTGAGATCACACCACTGCACTCCAGCCTGGTGACAAAGAGAGACTCCGTGTCAAAATAAATAAATAAAAATAAATAGCTGGGTGTGGTGGCTCATGCCTGTAATCCCAGCACTTTGGGAGGCTGAGGCGGGTTGATCAGGAGGTCAGGAGTTCAAGACCATCCTGGCCAAGATGATGAAACCCTGTCTCTACTACGAATACAAAAATTAGCCAGGCATGGTGGTGGGTGCCTGTAATCCCAGCTACTTGGGAGGCTGAAGGAGAGAATTGCACCAACCCGTGAGGTGGAGGTTGCAGTGAGCCAAAATCGTGCCACTACATTCCAGCCTGGGAGACAGAGTGAGACTGTGTCAAAACAAACAAACAGACAGACAGACAAAGGGCGGCCCAGGCACATTGGCTTACACATGTAATTCCAGCACTTTGGGAGGCTGAGGTGGGAGAATAGCTTGAGCCCAGGAGTTTGAGACCAGCCTAAGCAACATAGCGAGACCTCATTTCTATAAATAATTTGGAAATTAGCAGGGCCTAGTGACTCATGCTTGTCGTCCTAGCTACTCAGGGCTGAGGCAGGAGAATCAGGAGAATCACTTGAGGCCTGGCAGTTGAGGCTGCAGTGAGCCGTGATCGCACCACCATATTCTAGTCTGGACAACAGAACGAGACCTCATCTCAAAAACAAATAAGTAGCCCGGGTGCGGTGGCTCACTCCTATAATCCCAGCCCTTTGGGAGGCCAAGGCAGATGGATCACTTGAACCCAGAAGCTCGAGACCAGGCTAGCCAACGTGGCAAAACCCTGTGTCTACCTACTAAAAATACAAAAATTAGTCAAACATGTTGGCACATACTTGTATTTATTTTTTACTTTTATATTTTTGAGACAGAGTCTCGCTCTGTCGCCCTGCTGGAGTGCAGTGGTGTGATCTTGGCTTACTACAACCTCTGACTCCTGGGTTCAAGCAATTCTTGTCCTCAGCCTTCCAAGTAGCTAGGATTACAGGCATGTGCCACTACACCTAGCTAATTTTTGTATTTTTAGTCAACAAGATTTTACCATGTTGGCCAGGATGGTCTCCATCTCCTGGCCTCATGATCCATCCTCTTAAGCTTCCCAAAGTGCTGGGATTACGGTGTGAGCCATCGCTTCTGGCATTTATTTAATTTATTTATTTATTTTTGAATGGCATGTACTTGTAAATCCCAGCTACTTCGGAGGCTGAGACATGAGAATTGCTTGAACCTGGGAGGTGGAGGTTGCAGTGAGTCAAGTCCCTGGCTTCCAGCCTGAGGAACAGCAATACTCTGTCTCAAAAAAAAAAAAAAAAAAAAAAAAAAGTGACAAGTAAAAAGTAGAATACCTTTTAAAAATAAATAAATAAGGCTGGGCACGATGGCTGATGCCTGTAACCCCAGCACTTTGGGAGGCTGAGGCGGGTGGATCATGAGGTCAGGAGTTCGAGAGCAGCCTGACCAACATGGTAAAACCCCATCTCTACTAAAAATACAAAAATTAGCTGGGCGTGGTGCGGCACACCTATAATTCCAGCTACTCAGGAGGCTGAGGCGAGAATTCCTTAAACCTGAGAGGCGGAGTTTGTAGTGAGCCAAGATGGAGCCACTGCACTCCAGCCTGGGTGACAGAGCGAGACTCTGCTTCAAAAGTAAATAAATAAATAAACAACTTAAAAAATAAAACAGTATATATATTCATTTTTCCATTTATAATGTAAATAATAAATTTGCCACATTTGTTTCTGCATATTGCCTTTTCAGCCAGCCTATGGCATTTGTTCTATGTTTTAGTAAAGAGCTGCAGTATTAAAGGATATACCTTAATGTGTTTATCCAGTTTCCCCATCAGTGGACATTAAGATTGTTTTCAGAGTAGTCTTACAAACCGTACAGTTTGTCATTTCAGACACATATGAGAATATTAGTAGGATAAATTATTTTAAGTATGCGTTTATAAATTTATGGATATTGCCATATTTCCATCTGATGGGAAGTATATTCCTGTTAACAATATATCAAAGTGCCTGTTTTTCTAAACTGTCTTCAGTGCAGTGAATTATTAAACTTCTGGATCTCTGCCAGTCTGAGAGGTGAAAAATAACATCTCTGTGTAACTTTAATTTGCATTTCTCTGAGATTGAGCAACTTTGTGTAATTTAAAAGATAATTTAGGAGGTGGATCCTGTACCTGGTGAGCCCCTCCCAGCCTTCCCTCTGGCCCATCTCCAGCCACCATGTGTCTCTCCTCCCCACCTTGTGGAGGGCAGCATCCCTCCAGCTTTGGCTCTGTGGATGGCTGTCCCAGAGCAACTGCTCAGGACTGACCCACACCCCCAGGACTGCTGACGTCTCTGGGGAGCTTCCCTGGCCCCCACCAGACATCTTGCACCCGGGAGCCCCCTCAGGCCATTAGCATCAAGGAGGCTAGGTCCTCAAATCTGCCTGCCCCGGAGAGGACCATGGCTAGGCAGAGTAAGGAGCCAAACTCCTGGCAGGCCCTCATGTCGGCACAGCCTTCACCACGCTGCAGGTCCATGCCTTGGAGGGCATCTCCTGGCACCACAAGTACCTGGGCCCTCTGAAGCAGAAGAGGTTGGCCAGGGAGATACAGCTCTCGGAGGTCCAGATAAAAACCTGGTTTCACAATCACCGGATGAAACACAAATGGCAAATGCAGGACTCCCAGCTGAACACCCCTTTCTTGGGGTATCTCCACGCACCCCTGGCTTTCCACTCACTGTCTTCTGGCCTTGCCAATGGCCTGCAGCTGCTGTGCCCTTGGGCACCCCTACCCGGGCCCCAGGCTCTCATGCTGCCCCTGGCTCCTTTTGGGGTCTCTGCCAAGTGGAACAAGAGGCCCTGGCCTCTGTGGGGGCTTTCTGCTGTGGGCAGCCTCTGGCCTACCACCCTCCCAAGCCCAGGAAGTGGTGTGCATATTCTGGGACCAGCCCTCTCTAAGGTGCCCTGGGGCCTGTGTGCTCTGCCGGAGACAGGGGATATCCTGCATTTTGAGGAAGCACCTGACTCCCTGCTTCCCACACACGCAGTCTGTGCAGATTGCACCTAGTGTCTACCCGGAGTACTCAGCTTTCTGTTTACATCGTGGTGGCACCTCTCACCCTGATGCATGCAAAGGTTCTAGAGACTTCTGGAAAATATATTTATAAAAACCACCTCTTCACTGAAAGTTACCAAAAGGGTCTGTTTAGGAAGTAAATGAAGGGTCAGTGAACAGAGTCAAATGTAGAAGTGGGCTTGTTATAGATAGGGCTTTCAGCATATGATAAAAAGATAATTTGTTTTTTAAAAAGCATTGGAAAAACTGGTTTTCCAGTTAGAAAAGGTAAAGGTTGTAAGCTTTGTGTGTAAAAAAGAAAACCATGAAGGATTGGAAGGGAATTCAGATGTCTTGTTTATAACCTGTGGTTTGAGTTCCTCTTAGCAAGGACTCCAAAGCTGAAAAGCATGAGGGAACAAAGGTGAAAATTAAGGTGGGTTGCTGGGGCCCTGCAGTGGTTCTAGGCCGTGCATGAGCCAGGACTGTGCCTGCAGCATGCTTGAGGCTGCTTTTCTTGGGCCAGGGAAAGCGGGTAGCTGGGACCTGCAGCTGTGCCTGGACTGAAGCTGTCCCACATGTCCCCACCCTCCAGCATGTGCTTACCTGTCCTCCTCCTCACAATAGCCTCAGGACAAAACAGAATGACTCAAGGAGAGCACTTCCTACAAAAGTCTAGAAGTGCCCAAAATGGGAGGCACGGAAGCCCCTCCTCTCCCTCATTAATGGACCATTCTTGGTGCAGACTCCTGACTACAGGCACCGAACCTTAGAAAAGCGTGCAACCGTCCGTGTCGCCCCAGAGTACCCAGGAGGCAGGCAGTGCAGGGCGCCCAGACAGACAGGTTCAGCCTGCAGGACTGGGAGGCCACCTGTGAAACCAACCCAGGCATCCCAACAGGAACAAAAGTGTGGTCCTGTGGCCGTGTCCACAGCAAGTTCCACTTTCCCCTTGCCTATTTCTGCATTGTTGGAAGTGTTTACAACTAGCATGTGCTTTTATAATACAACTTCAGGTAAGAGTGGGGGAAAAATCATTTAAATTTATTTTTCTGAGCATTCTCTGTTGATTTTTTTTACCCATTTTTATTAGGGTGTCAAGGTTTTTCTGACTCGTTTGTAGAAGCTCTTTATATTTTTTAGAAATGAGCGCTTTGCCTATGGTAAAACTGAAAATATTGTTCCCTAGGTGGTCATTTACATTTTCTGCATTGCAGAAGATACCATTAGCTATTTTTAATTTTTTTAATTTAAATATTTCTCAGTTTATTGTAACTTTTCTAGGAATTGGGTGATGTTTAGGAAGGCTTTCCTTACTCCAAGATTATAAAAATAGTTTTCTTCTGGACTCCTGTGGTTTCGTGTGTGTGTGTGTGTGTGTGTGTGTGTGTGTGTGTGTGTGTGTGTGTTTAGGTCTATCTGGAATTTATTCTGATGTAGAGTGTGAGCTATGGATCTGTTTTTCCCCAAGTAGCTATCTTTTCCAAATACCCCTTAATGAATAATTTATTATTCCTCATTGATTTGAAATACCACCTATCCTATATATTGAATTCAGATATTTATTTAACTCTTCATATGTATTTGAGTATTTGGGAACATTCATTTTATTTTCTATTAATTCTTTTTCTTTGTCCATGTGGAAAGCCCCACTGTCTTTTTTTTTTTTTTTTTTTTTTTGAGGCAGAGTTTCGTTCTTGTTGCCCAGGCTAGAGTGCAGTGGTGCGATCTTGGCTCACCACAACCTCTGCCTCCCGGCTTCAAGCAATTCTTCTGCCTCAGCCTCCTGAGTAGCTGGGATTACAAGCATGCACCACCATGCCCAGCTACTTTTTTTTTTTTTTTTTTTAAAGACAGGGTTTCACCATGTTGGTCAGGCTGGTCTTGAACTCCCGACCTCAGGTAATCCGCCCGCCTTGGCCTCCAAAGTGCTTGGATTACAGGCGTGAGCCACCGGCCCGGACTCACACCCAGCTACTTTTGTGTTTTTGGTAGAGAAAGGGTTTTTAAAGTATTTAATGTCTGGTAAAATGAGTCATTCCTTTTTAATTTTATTTTTCAGAATTTTGCTAACAATTTTTATCATTATGAACATTAGAATCAACTTGTCTAGCAGGAAGAAGTTTGTATTGATCATATTAAATATGTAGATTAACAGAAAATAGCGACTTAAAGATGTTGATTCTAACTATCCAATAATGCAATATATTCTATTTTCTGAAGTCTTTTTTTTAAATCTTCTGTTTTTGTTATTATAAATGGAGTATTTTCTTCTGTCATATCTTCTAACTGGTTGCTGTTGAGGATATGAAGGCTACTATTTTTGTAGAGACATTTTGTACTGGCCACCTTAAACTTTCTTAGTATTTGAAGTAATTTTCTTCATCAATCATTGTGGCTTCAAGTCATCTCATCTGCTGTTATCTTCCAAATTTTTAGAACTTTTCTTTTTCTTCTGTTTAATTGCATTGATGAATACCTCTAGAACAAAGTTAAACAGCTGATAAATGCAGACAGCATTGTCTTTTATCTGATAAGGAAGACACTTTCAGTGGTTTTTCATTATACATGGTGCTGACTCTTGAGATAAACATATTTTACTGTGTTCAGGATATAACAATTTATTTTTGTTTTAATGAGCATTTATGTGAGGAATGGGTGTTAAATTTTGTCAATTGCCTGTTCAAGATCAATGAGCAAGATCTGTATGATTTTTTTCTCTTGGTCTGTTTCTATGGTGGATTCTATTAATAGTTTTTATTTATTTATTTCTTTTTTAGAGACAGCATCTTGCTGTGAATTAATTATTTAATCTTCTTAATTTTTCTTTCCTGTTGACCTTTGCTTTGCTTTAAGTCTTTTCCTTTGAGTCATCTAGGCTGGAGTGTAATGACATGATCATGGCTCACTATAACCTCAAACTCCTGGATTTAAGCAAACCCCACCTCAAACTTCCAAGTAACTAAGGACTATAGGCACATGTCATCATGCTCAGCTAATTTTTAAATTTGTTCAGAGACAGGGACTCACTGTGTTACCCAAACTGGTCATGAACACCTGACCTCAAGCAATCCTCAGCCTCAGCCTTCAAAAGCACTGGGATTACAGGCATGAGCCAGGCCACCCAACCATATTGTATCATTCTTGTAATCTGTTGCAGTCTGTTTGATATTATTTCTTTTCTTTTTTTTTTTTTTTTTTTTTCATTTAGAATTTTCTCTGTCTATTCACAAAATATCCCTAAATGAGATTGGGCTGTGTTTTTCCTTTGCGTGTGTATTGTGTATTATTTTAGATAAGTTTTAGTTTTTAGTGTTTTGTTTTGCTACATGAAAGGATTTGAAAGTTTACACTGAAAACTATGCATTTATTTATTTATTTTTATATATTTTCTTGAACATTTATTCAGGCTTAGAAAGGTTTCTATTCCTTTGTAAAATTATTGGATACTATAAATCTATATACACTTTTTATTTGGACTCAATGTCCCTGCTCACTGTTACCCATCAACCAATTCTTCACTCATTTGTTCATTCTTATGTATTTATTAAATTTATATAACTTAACAGGTATATGTTGTGGTTGTGGATTTTACTGTAAAAAATGCACTTCATCATTTATTTATTTTTTAAGACAGGGTCTCACTGTTGCCCAGGCTGGAGTGCAATGGCTCAATCTCTGCTCATTGTGACCACCACCTCCTGGGCTCAGGTGATCCTCTCACCTCAGCTTCCCAAGAAGTTGGGATTATAGGCATGTCCCATCATGCCCAGCTAATATTTTGTGGTTTTATTGTTTTTTTGTTTGTTTGTTTGTTTTTTGTAGAGACGGGGTTTCACCATGTTGCCCAGGCTGGTCTCGAACTCCTGGGCTCAAGCGATCCTCCTGTCTTGGCCTCTCAGAGTGCTAGGATTACAGGTGTGAGCCACCACATCTGGCCATTTCATTCATGTTTTCAAATGTATTGAATGAGAAAAAGTTTTCTCTTGTGATTATTTATTGTAATATCCTACAGAGCTATTAATTTTTTAATTTTATTTTATGTCTTTTGTATTTTTGTTTAGGTTGACTAATCATTTATTTCATGGGTTTGTTGCCTTTTTTCTTCCAAAGAACTTCCTTAGATTTATTTTATGCTTTTTCCATCTTCTTGAATTGAGTGCTTTATTTATTTTTGTTCTTTCTAGCTAATTAATACATTTAGTGTGGTAAATTCTGCACAAGCACAGCTTTAGCCACATCCCATAGGTAGTTGTATTAGTATGCACTACGAGCTGCTCTGACAAAGATACCAAAATTAGTGACTTAAGTAAGACAAAAATGTCTTTCCCCAGTCACATTCCAGAGTTAGGCAGGGCGTTTGTTTCAGTAGGGCCCAAATTCCTTTCCTCTTGTGGCCCTGACATCCTAATATTGTCCTTATCTGTTTGGTTATAGATAGTTCCCACCATTGGGTTCTAGTTCCAACCACTGTTAATGAAGAACAAAGGGAATAGGGGCCTTTTTTTTCCCCAAAAGCTGTGACCTGAAAGTTAGTCACATTGCTTTAGCTCACATCCCATTGGCTAGAATTCATCACATGACTATACCTAGCACAAAAGAGTCTCAAATGTAGTCTCTGGCAGGAGAGCTTGGTGCTCAGCTGAAAAACAAAAGTTGTATATCAAGGCAAGGAGAGGAAGAGACTGATTTGAGAGGAGGAGATCTCCGTTGGCAGGTTCTGCCACAAAACTTCTCATCATTGTTATTTTTAAGGTATTTTTCCATTTTGGGTTTTTGGTTTGTTTGCCTGATTGTTTTCTGAGATAGAGTCTCACTCTGTCACCCAGGCCAGAGTACAGTGGTGGGATCTCAGGTTACTGCAACCTCTCCCTCCCAGGTTCAAGCGATTCTCATGCCGCAGTGCTGGGATTTGGATTTTCTTCCAAAGTGCTGGGATTAAAGACATGAGCCACTGTGTCCGGCCCATTTTGGTTTTGATTTTTTTTTTTTTTTTTTTTTAAATAGCGTCTCGCAACCAGATGCAGTAGGTCATGTCTATAATCCCAGCACTTTGGGAGGCCTAGATGGGCGGATAACCTGAGGTCAGGAGTTCGAGACCAGCCTGACCAACATGGAGAAACCCCGTCTCTACTAAAAATGCAAAATTAGTCGGGTGTGGTGGCACATGCCTGTAATCCCAGCTACTTGGGAGGCTGAGGCAGGAGACTTGCTTAAACCTGGGAGGCAGAGGTGCTGTGAGCTGAGATCACGCCGTTGCACCCCAGCCTAGGTAACAAGAGCAAAACTCCCGTCTCAAAAAAAAAAAAAGAAGAAATAGTGTTTCGCTCAGTTGCTGAGGCTGGAGTGCAATGGCATGATCTCTGCTCACTTCAACCTTCCCCTCCTGGGCTTAAGTGATTCTCATGCCTCAGCCTGTCAAGTAGCTGGGATTATAGGCACCCGTCACCATGCCCAGCTAATTTTTTTGTATTTTTAGTAGAGACGGGGTTTCACCATGTTGGCCACACTAGTCTAGAACTCCTGACCTCAGGTGATCTGCCGCACAAGGCCTCATTTTGGTTTTGATATTAATTTTCAAGTGTTTTCTTGCTTTGTTAATTTCTAATTTTATTGCATTGGGACAAAAGAATATTGTACTGGTTCTACTGTTGGGATTTATAAGGGATGTGGATATTTCACTAGCCTTTGAAAAGAAGGTTTTCTGTGTTAGTATGTAGAGATTGGTGTCTACTGATTAGATTTTATTACTTCTTATCATTTTGGTCTTTTATATCCTTACTTAATTTTATCCTCTTGAATTTTAATGGAGCAAAAGACATAAAGTCCTCTAATGACATGTGTTCTCTTTGCATTCTTTTACTTTTTGTGAATATTGATGCTACACTATTTGTGTACCGAGGGAGAAGGCCAAAGTTTAGTGAATCTGTACTGTCCAAAGTTTAGTGAATCTGCTAGTTTCCCAGTTAGAGGATGCTTCATGGAGGAAAACATTCCTAATCCTTGTTTTGTTGTACTCTAAATTGAACTTTAATGTATTTCTTTAACCTGAATGAATGTTTCTTTTTTTTTTTTTTTTTTTTTTTTTTTTTACTTATTACACAGGTAATTCTGACTCGAAGGACAGAAGAGGTGAGCTGCTCACCTTATATCTGTTGTTCCTTTTACACAGTGTACAGTATTCGTCTGTTTCCTCTGCTCACAGTCCTTGGCAACATGTGCATCTGTGGCTATGTTTGTTTACTTTTCCTTAAGTTGTTTCCATGTTAACCTCATAGAGAAGAGCAATAGAAACAGTATGTTTTTTAACATATTTTTTTAACATAGACTATGGATTCTAACAGCTATGATGTATTTTAACAGGTAATAAGACAGAGCTTACATTGTCATGTCACCTGATCAGCCTTACTTTTTGGTGATATTAGGTCATAATTTCTATACCATGGGTTACTTCTGATTTCTAGGCTATAGTTCCCTTTAAACATTTTTTGTGTTATTTTTCCCCTAGCCTATAAAATGTCAACCCTTTGTGGCCTTATATGGATTTAATGGATTTTCAGCCCTTTAATGTAAAGTCCCTATGGCCTGAGATGTGTTGTGTCTGTGGTTTAAGCTGGACCGATGAGTCACCGGTCACTCGAGAGCAGGAGGACATGGGTACTCATCTGCAGAATTGTGGCACATTTTGCCTAGAACAACAGTAAGGCTGCTACCAAAGAGCATGAGAGAAAAAAATCATTATTACATCTGAGTTTTTAAAATGTTACTCTTTGAAACAATGTTTTTATCATAATTTTTTAGTTTATCAAATCAGACTTCAGTTTTTTTCTGATTCCATTATTTAACCATACACAATTTTTCCTTCGTAATTAAGCAATGAACACTTAAAGGCATATGAAGTCTCACAAAGTAGGGAGCATTTGTGTCAGAAAAATGGTTACTTTGATCCTTTATGTGATAGCCATCTGCCATTGTATTTGGTAAGGAATAATGAGGTGTTACCATACTGTGTATAGATTTCCCTCACTTTTCCAGCTCTCACTTTCCTAAACTTGGGAACTAAATGTTGGATTAATGCGATGTCTTTGCTATTCAGATTCACTTGCCAGATTCTCACTATCAAATGTAGACTTAAATAGGTTTTATTGTAATAGATATTTATTTTCTCCCTAAAACTGCTCTTTTAACCAGTCTTATAAAGTCAAAAGTCAAAAGTCAAAGTGGTAGGCTTCAAGATGAAACATTAGATCTTTTGACTCTTTCCTCTATTTAGTATATATATTCATAATATTCAGCCTTTTCTTGCCCCAGATATAATACCTATTTTACCTACCTAATGTTTAACTGGTTTCCATGTTGTGATTAAAAAAATAAAATCACCTTAATTACCTAGATTAATACTAATTGTGGCATATGTAAAGTCTATTAATGTAATCTCCTTTTTTAAGTCAAAAAAATGATTTTGTATAATTCCAAACAGGAAACTGAAGAGACATAAGTATTCTCAGCAGTCTCTAAAGTCCCAAAATCTAATGACATTTTTACCAGAGCAGATCTTTAGAAATATTGCTGTAAATTTAGATATCACATTCTTTTTTTGAGACCGAGTTTTGCTCCTTTTGCCAAGGCTGGAGTACAATGGCGTGATCTTGGCTCACCACAACCTCCACCACCATGCCCGGCTAATTTTGTATTTTTAGTAGAGACAGGGTTTCTCCATGCTGGTCAGGCTGGTCTGGAACCCCTGACCTCAGGTGATCCGCCCACCTCAGCCTCCTAAAGTGCTGGGATTACAGGCATGAGCCACCGCATCTGGCCTATCACATTCTAATTTTAAAGCCAAATGCTGTTTGAGAAATAAGCCAGCTGTTTAGAAATATTTGTATTATAATGGGATTGATAAGCAGTTATATTTTATGCAGATGAATTAAGGTCTGCAGGTTTTTATGCACTGGTGCTTTTGAATGTCTGCTGTTTTAATTGTCAAAGCAGAAAGGAATAAAATGAGAGGGAGGGCCACATTTCTTCCTCTCCTGAAGTTCAAGAAACTGGTTATTTTCTCATGTGTATTATTTTTAAAATATATTCTGGCCAGGTGTGGTGGCTCATGCCTGTAATCCTAGCACTTTGGGAGGCCAAGGCAGGTGGATCACAAAGTCAGGAGATTAAGACCATCATAGCCAACATAGTGAAACCTCGTCTCTACTAAAAATACAAAAAATAGGCCGGGTGCAGTGGCTCACGCCTGTAATCCCAGCACTTTGGGAGGCCGAGGTGGGTGTATCACTTGAGGTCAGGAGTTCGAGACCAGCCTGGCCAGCATGGTGAAACCCCATCTCTAAAAAAAAAAAAAAAATTAGCTAGGCATGATGGCGCATGCCTGTAGTGTCAGCTACTCAGGAAGCTAAGGCAGGAGAATCGTTTTAACCTAGGAAGCAGGTTCCATCTCGTTTGGGCTACCTTTTAAAAATTATGTTAAAATATGCATAACATAAAATTTACCATTTTAATCATTTTTAAGTGTATAGTGGCATTAAGTACATTTACATGATTGTGCAGCTATCTCCAGAAGGTTATCGTCCCAAACTGAAACTTGTTACCCACTAAACAGTAATTTCCCATACTCCTTCCGTGCTTCCTATGCTTTCCCTAGCCCCTGATAACCGCTGTTCTACTTTCTGTCTCTCTGAATTTGTCTATTCTAAATATCCCATTTAAGTGGAATCATACCGTATTTGTCCTTTTGTAGCTAACTTCTTTTTTTTTTTTTTAATCATTTTTACTGGTTTCAATTTGGATTATTTGTGTAATGTTTAGTAATGCATTAACTTTAATCTGCCAAAAATACCTCTTCACCATTCAGTCAGTGGTCACGATGACTGTATTCTCCAATTACTTAGCGTTCACTAGTTTTACATCTCAGTTTATTAGTTTGGTTCTAGGGGAAACAGACTCTGAGACAGAGATTTGCATGCAGCAAATTTATTGGAGGAGCATTTGCTCCCTACAGCACCTATGAGACAGTGAAAGCAATCATATTGGGTAGCTGCCCGTGGCCTGGCCCAGGGGAAAGCCTCAACACCCACCTTGATTCCAACTCCAAAGCTTCCTGTGGGATTCCTAAGAAGACTTGAGTTGCCACATGGTCAGAGCAAAGGCAGCAAAGGCCAATCCCACAGGAAACTTTGGAATTGGAATCAAGGTGGGGGTTGAGGCTTCCCCCTGGGCCAGGCCACGGGCAGCTCCAGGGGAAAGACTTGGCTGAGAGTCATTACCCCCTGGTTCTCCCAGCAGCCAGGGGAAATGGGTTCTTTTGGTCTTGAAGAGGGATCTATAATATCCACTATAGTCCCAGCATGGTACCATTTACAGAGACTTTTTCCATCTAAGAAAATGCTATTGAATGATTTTGATATGTGTATTAAGGCTGAGGAATGAGTGGTGCAGTGAAATATTTGAAGAGAGGCAGTGTAGTGCAGTAAAGTGTGGGCTCCAAAGCTAGATAACCTCACTTTGCATCCTAACCCTACCACTTACCAGCAGGGTGGGCAGATATTTAACTTTCCTGTGCCTCATTTCACGATTTGTGAAATGGCATAGGAACAGAATCTCCTCCTTGGGTTGCTGTGAGGAATGGAATAATGCACATGAAGCGCTTGGCTCAGGATGCAGCAATTGCCCAACACTGTTGGCTCTCACCATTACTGTTCTACTGCCACAATCTCTCTCTTACTTTCACTATTACATATGAGACTAGGGAGCCCTGGAATTTAAGCCATTCTGTCAGAACTCTAGGAAACAAAGGCATTCACACACCTCCACAACTGCAGACAGTAGGTAGTTCTTTGCCTTTTACCTTTTAAACAAAATTATGCATAAACCCATCTCATTCTACTTTTTATTTTAATAGTATAGTTGGTTCTTTTGTGTGTGTGTATGTGTGTAATGGGATTTTCATATGAAGACCTTATAACTGGTATAAATAGCAAGAATACAGGTTAAAGCTAGTTGTAACCATACTTTATTTTAGATGCAATCATTTATATAACTGCTTTTTAAAAAAACTCAGCGGCCAGGCACAGTGGGTCATGCTTGTAATTCCAGCACTTTGGGAGGCAAAGGCGGGCAGAACATGAGGTCAGGAGTTCAAGACCAGCCTGAGTCTGACCAATATGTTAAAATCCCATCCCTACTAAAAGTACAAAAATTAGCCAGGCGTAGTGGCATCCACCTGTAGTAACAGCTACTTGGGAGGCTAAGGCAGGAGAATCGCTTGAACCTGGGAGGCGAAGGTTGCAGTGAGCCAAGATTGCGCCACTGCACTCCAGGTTGGGAGACAGAGCAAGGCTCCATCTCAAAAAAAAAAAATTATTTTAATATTTGTAAAGACATAGTCCTTGAGCTACTACTTAAGTCTAAAAAGAGTTGGCATTCTTGTTTTAAGAGTATTAGGGCACTTTGGGAGGCTGAGGCAGATGGATCACTTGAGCCCAGGAATTTGAGACCAGCCTGAGCAATATGGGGAAAACTTGTCTCTACTAAAAATACAAAAATCCGGGAGACAGAGGTTGCATTGAGCCGAGATTACACCACTGTACTCCAGCTTGGGCAACAGAGAGAGACTCCATCTCAAAAAAAAAAAAAAAAAAAAAAAAAAGGCTGGGCGTGGTGGCTTACGCCTGTAATCCCAGCACTTTGGGAGGCCGAGGTGGGTAGATCATGAGGTCAAGAGATTGAGACCATCCTGGCCAATATGGTGCAACCTCGTCTCTACTAAAAATACAAAATTAGCTGGGCATGGTGGCACGCACCTGTAGTCCCAGCTACTCAGGAGGCCGAGGCAGGAGAATCGCTTAAACCCTGGAGGCAGAGGTTGCAGTGAGCTGAGATTTCACCACTACACTCCAGCCTGGCAACAGAGTGGGACCCCATCCTCAAAAAAAAAAAAAAAAAAAAATCAATGTAGTGTAGGCACAATGGACGCCTATAATCCCAGCACTTGGGGAGGCTGAGGTGGGCTGATCACCAAAGATCAGGAGTTCAAGACCAGGCTGGCCGACATAGGGAAACTTTGTCTCTACTAAAAATATAAAACTTAGCCAAGCATGGTGGCATGTGCCTGTAGTTCCAGCTACTTGGGAGGCTAAAGTGGAAGGATTGCTTGAGCTGGGAGTCTGAGGTTAACAGTGAACTGGGATCATGCCACTGCACTTCAGCCTGGGTAACAGAGTAAGACTCCATCTCAAAAAAAAAAAAAAAAAAAAAAGTCAATGCAGCAGTGGCTCATGCCTATAATCATAGCATTTTAGGAGGCCAAGGCAAGAAGATCACTTGAGACCAAGAGTTCAAGACCAGCCTGGGCAACATAATGAGATTCCCCCAATCTCTACAAAAAATTTAAGAAAAAAAATTTTTAATCAATACAGTATCTTATTGCACAAGTTGCAGTATATTTTAAAAGACTTATTCTGTTTCTTGTGTCACCTCCATTTCCCAGGGCTTCCAGCTCTGGTTGAGCTATGCCCTAGACCATTGAGTGGTCTAGATTATGCTCATGGTAGGTGTCCCTTCATCCCTTCACAGGACAAACAGGGACATACGCCCTAAACCAGGGAGGGATTCAGTGATGACTCAGGAAAATCGGGACAGGGTGCAGTTATACGCTAGGCGAGCTGCTGTTTTCTTTTTCCTTTCCTGTCTTGTGTTGCCTAGAGTTAACTCAGGCATTTTTTTTCTGTCTTCAGGCCCCAGGAAAGCTGTGGACCTAGTATACTTAACAGTCACATCCAGTGTAGATCTGCTCTGATGCCAATTCTAATCAAACCAAAAAAAGCATTTATGAGACAATCAGGGAAATTCAAGCAGTAACTGAATAATATTAGATGATAACTAAAGAATTAGTGTCACTCTTTAAATTGGGTAATAGTATTATATTTATGTTAAGAATCTTTATCTCTTAGTGATACATACTTAAGTAATTGCATTTGAAATGATATGTCTCAGATTTGCTTTAAAATAATTCAGTTGCAATGGGTGGGTATAGACCAGTGGTTCTTCACTGGGGGAGATTTCCCCCACAAAGGTCATTTAGCAATGCTTGGAGATGCTTTTGGTCATCAAAATTGGGAGTTTGCTACTGACATCTAGTAATTACAGGCCAGGAATATTGTTAAATGTCCTACAGTGCACACAACAGACCCACATAACAGAGAATTTTCTATTTCTTTGTTAGTATGTCATCAGTGTGAGGTTGAGAAAATATATATGCAGAATATATTTTGTTAAAAAGAAGCCCTCACCAGTCTCTGTGACAAACTGTCCACTCTGTGTAGAGCAGTTTTTCCAGCTGAGTCTGGATGGGAAGCCCCGCTTGTCATTTAGCCAATGGGTGTACTGGTGCTGGGTTGGCAGGTCTTTGCTTAAGTACCATCCTGGAACCTTAAGGTCCACTTTCAACCGCAGTCGCCTCTGAACTTGAGGTGTTTCTTTTTTTTTTTTTTTTTTTTGAGACAGAGTTTCGCTCTTGTTACCCAGGCTGGAGTGCAATGGCGTGATCTCGGCTCACTGCAACCTCTGCCTCCTGGGTTCCAGCAATTCTCCTGCCTCAGCCTCCCGAGTAGCTGGGACTACAGGCGCACGCCACCATGCCCAGCTAATTTTTGTATTTTTAGTAGAGACGGGGTTTCACCATGTTGACCAGGATGATCTCAATCTCTTGACCTCGTGATCCACCCGCCTCGCCCTCCCAAAGTGCTGGGATTATAGGCATGAGCCACCGCACCCAGCCTTTTTTTTTTTTGAGACAGAATCTTGCTCTGTCACCCAGGCTGGAGTGCAATGGCACAATCTCAGCTTACTGCAACCTTCACCTCCCGGGTTCAAGCAGTTCTTCTGCCTCAGCCTCCTGAATAGCTGGGATTACAGGCACATGCCACCATGTCCAGCTAATGTTTTGTATTTTTAGTAGAGACGGAGTTTCACCATGTTGGTCAGGGTGGTCTCGAACTCCTGACCTCATGATTCACCCGCCTCGGCCTCCCAAAGTGATAGGATTACAGGCGTGAGCCACCACCAGCTTGAGATGTTTCTAGGCCCAAACTGGTAAAACTAGTACTTAGTTTTCAGCCAGAGGCACTTTGGCTCTGTTTGATCTCTTGGGCAGTTGAGTCTCATCTGTTTTGTCTTCCAGAAATTTCTCAGAGTTTCTCATCTGCGTATGCCACCCTTTGCTGCCTTTCAGATATGCTGTTGATTCATTAGTATTTTTATATTTCTTCTGCCATGTCAATGTGCTTTGGGGGAAGACGAAGAAGTAAATTTATGAATTTAGTCCAGTGTCTTAAGACAGATGTGTCTGACTTCTTATGATACCTGATATACTGTCCCCTGTATTTGGAATTTAATAAAGACATATTTAGTGATAAATTACTATTTTGTTGTTGTCATTTATTGTTCATTGACTCAACACAATCCATTGTTTGTTTTGTACCTGTTATGTGTGAGACCCTACGCTAGGTTTTAGGTGTACAATGAGAACAAAGCAGACAGACATGTAATCCTTGCTGTTGTGTAATTTATGGTATAAAGAAGGGACACTCATTAGTCAAATATATAATTATAAAGTGTGAGAGGTATTATCAAGGAAAGTAATAAGGTCATTGCCTTATAAAAACAGTATAGGAAATAACAGCTACTTTTTTTTTTTTTTTGAGACGGAGTCTCACTCTGTTGCCCAGGCTGGAGTACAGTGGCATAATCTCTACTCACTGCAAGCTCTGCCTCCCAGGTTCAAGTTATTCTCCTGCCTTGGCCTCCTAAGTAGCTGGGATTACAGGCGCATGCCACACGCCTGGCTAATTTTTTTGTATTTTTGGTAGAGATGGGGCTTCAACATGTTGGCCAAGCTGGTCTTGAGCTCCTGACCTTGTGATCTGCCCACCTCAGCCTTCCAAAGGGCTAGGATTACAGGCATGAGCCACCGTGTCCGGCCATAAGAGCTAAAATTGAGTACATAATGCGTGCTAGTTACTGTGCCAACAACTTTACATGGGTGATCTCATTTAATATGCAGAATAACTTATTTCAGAAATAAGGAAACTGAGACTTATGATTTTAATTGAAAATTAGGAAGTCAGAGAAGACCTATGTGGGAAAACTGACCCTTAAAATGAGAACCAGATGAGTATTAGGAGATAGCCAAGCAAAGAACAGAGGGAGGTTGTGTAAAACAGAAGGAATAACGTGTTCAAAGACCTGAGGTTGAATGAACTCAGCATGGAAGGATGCCAGTGGCTAAAGTTGAGTGAGCAAGGAAAGAGTGCAAAAGATAGGGCAGGTAGAGGCCAAATTTAGGAGGTTGTTAGAGTTCAGAATAAGGAGATTAGATTTCATTCTAAGGCATGAGAAACTGTTGGAGGGTTTTACCTAAGAGCGGGACACAACCTGATTTGCTTTCCTAGAGATCACTGTGCTTTGTAGAGAATGCATTGGCAGGGAACAGAGGCTTACTGTGATCTGGGTGAGAGAGGATGGAGGTTGGGACTACACTCGTGGCAATGAAAAAAAATTGCAAAAAATAATAATGAAGGCAGACAGATTTGAGATTTTAGATATATCTCTATATTACTTGCAGCTGGGCTAGATATAGAAGATAAGTGTGAGGAAGAAATCAAGGAGGTTTCCACATTTCTTACTTGAGCAACAGGGTAGATGGAAGTACTAGCTACTGAATGGTGAGGGAAAGGTTTTAGACACAGAAAGCTTGTGTTGCCTATGAAATTTAAAGTAGAAGTGGCAAATAGGCCATTGAGAGTCTGGAACTCAGAAAAGAGGTCTGACCAAGCAGAGCAACGATGGGAATTGCTAGCATGGCATTTGTATTTACAGTCATCTCTCTGATCAGATCAACTAGATATAGAGAAGAGTGCCAAGGACAGAGCCCTGAGGAAGTCCCATATTTAGAGATCTGGTGTTGGAAGAGGAGCAGATAGTGAGGGAAACGGAGATGGAGCAGGCAAGAGATAGAAAGAAAATCAGAGGAGTGCTTTGTTTTGGAAAGCTAAGAGAGGAAAGTACTTCAGAGAGGAAGGAGTGATCAGCCAGCCTGAATGCTCTTTTTTTTTGTTTTGTTTTTTCTTTACGTTCTGCGGTACATGGGCAGATCTTGCAGGTTTGTTACATAGGTATACACGTGTCATGGTGGTTTGCTGCCTCCATCCTCCCCATCACCTACGTTAGATATTTCTCCAAATGTTATCCCTCCCCTAGTCTCCCACCCTGCAACAGACCCCAGTGTATGATGTTCCCCTCCCTGTGTCCATGTGTTCTCATTGTTCAACACCTACTTAGGAGTGAGAACATGCGGTTTTTGGTTTTCTGTTCTTGTGTCAGTTTGCTGAGAATGACGGTTTCCAGGTTCATCCATGTCCCTGCAAAGGACAGGAACTCATCCTTTTTTATGGCTACATAGTATTCCATGGTGTATATGTGCTACATTTTCTTTATCCAGTCTATTATTGATGGACATTTGGGTTAGTTCCAAGTCTTTGCTATTGTAAACAGTGCCACACTGAACATACGTGTGCATGTGTCTTTATAATAGAACGATTTTTAATCCTTTGGGTATATACCCAGTAATGAGGTTGCTGGGTCAAATGATATTTGCATTTCTTGATCCTTGAGGAGTTGCCACACTGTCTTCCACAATGGTTGAACTAATTTACACTCCCACCAGCCATGTAAAAATGTTCCTATTTCTCCACATCCTCTCTAGCATCTGTTGTCTCCAGATTTTTAAATGATTGCCATTCTAACTGGTGTGAGATTAAGATGAGAGCCACATACCACAGTATGTCTGAAACTTACCATTAACAAAGAAGCATGGTGTAATGTCTTCCATCTCTTTAAAAACAAAAACAAAGAAAAACAGCTATCCACCTCACATCTCCCTCCATCTGTCACGCCTTTCTTCTGCATCCCTTAATGTTAAAAGTCCCAACAAAAGGACTCGGTGTCTCGCTTTGTCCTGCTCCTTTTCCTTTTTCCTTTTTTTGAGACAAAGTTTCACTCTTATTGCCCAGGCTGGAGTGCAATGGCACAATCTTGGCTCACTGCAACCTCTGCCTCCCAGGTTCAAGCGATTCTCCTACCTCAGCCTCCCAAGCAGCTGGGATTACAGGCATGAGCCACCACGCCCGGCTAATTTTGTAATTTTAGTAGAGATGGGGTTTCTCCATGTTGGTCAGGCTGGTCTCAAACTCCCAACCTCAGGTGATTCACCCACCTTGGCCTCCCAAAGTGCTGGGATTACAGGTGCAAACCACTGCGCCTGGCCCACTTTATCCTTTTTCTATCTTTATTTCACTCCGTTTAGGCTTTCTTACCCACTATTCATCCGAAACCACTCTTGGAAAGGTCATCAGTAGCCACCGTCTTACCAAATCTGGTTTCACTTTCTGTCTCATCCTACTTAAATCTGTAGGCAGCAGTTGTTTGAACTGATTACTCCCTCCATGAAAAAATCTGCTCTTGGCTTCCATGACACTACATTCTTAAATTAACCTTTCATCTCATGGCTGCTGCCTATGGATCAGTTTAGCTGATCTTTTAAGAGAATGTATGGTGGCTCAAGCCTGTAATCCCAGCACTTTGGGAGGCCGAGGCGGGTGGATCACGAGGTCAAGAGATCAAGACCATCCTGGTCAACATGGTGAAACCCCGTCTCTGCTTAAAATACAAAACATTAGCTGGGCATGGTGGTGCGTGCCTGTAATGCCAGCTACTCAGGAGGTTGAGGCAGGAGAATTGCCTGAACCCAGGAGGCAGAGGTTGTGGTGAGCCGAGATCACGCCATTGCACTCCAGCCTGGGCAACAAGAGTGAAACTCCGTCTCAAAAGAAAAAAAAAAAAAGAGAATGTAAATCCAGTTATGTTTGTCCTCTGTACAAAGCCCTCCAATGACATAGTGTTTCACATCACACTCAGAATTAAATCCAAAGTCATTACAATGGACTCTGAAGTCCTAAATCTGTTGGCTCTTGCTCACCTCTCTTACATCTTACATTGAACTGGCCTTTGTGCTGTGTCTTGAACCCACCAAGTTCCTAAGAGCTACTATGCTGGCTGTTCCCTGTGCCTAGAAAGCTCTTCACCCAGATCTTTGCATGGTTTACTTCATATTATTTAGGGCTCCACTCATAGAAGCCCTCTGGTCTTCCTCAGAGACCTTCCCAAACCACTCTGTCACTGCTCCCCAACTTGTGACTTTCTCCTTACCCTGCTTTTTATTCCTCATAGCACTTGTCCCTGCCTAAAATTAAGTAATAACTTGTTCATGAACAGTGTCCTCCTTCCTCCTCAAAGAATGAAAGCTTTCTATCACTTGTCTGCTTGAATACATCTGTGCTCCCAGTGTCTCAAACAATGGCATGCAATTGCTGGTCCACAAATATTTTAACGAATGCTGTTAAAAGGTTGAATCAGATGAGGATGGGAATGTTCCTGTTGGATTTGGCAGTATGCCATTTGTTGGTGTTCTGGCTGAGCAGTTTAAACAGAGCACTGTGGGTGGGAGTCAGAGCAAATAGATTAAGGAGAACCTGGAGGTAAGGAATTAGACAAAGACAAATTAGACAGCTGTGTGGAAGGGAAGACAACTTAGACAAGTGTACGGAAGAGAAGGGAGATGTGAGGCTAGTGGTGGCTGGGGGAGGGTAAATGAGGTCAAGGAGACAAGTCTTTGAGGTGTCAGCAGTGGATGTAATCCAGAGTTCATGTAACAGGATTGACCTTGACATGGGAGGGACTTCTCTTCCCTTTTAGCAGGTAGGAAAATGGTGAAGATAGTTTCCAAGCCACTCTGATGGTATAGTTCATGGAGTGGAGTCAGGGGTAAGCGTAGAGGAGGATGAGTCAGAGTCTGGCCAGCTGCATGAGAAACAAGGTTAGGTATTAGGTGAAAGGGAGCCAGACCCTGTGGAATGAGGTGGGGCTGCCATGTCTCCAAGCCAGATGTTGCCATGGTTGGGGTCCTGGCAAAAGGGTAACTAAGGGAGCAGGGTGTGTAAAGAGGAAGAAAGAAGCGTCCAGAAGTTTTTGATACGTGGTGGCTGAGTATCTAATAATGTCTCCTTGTTTTATTTTATTTTTGTTTGTCTGATCTCAAATTCCTGGCTTCAAGCAATCCTTCCATCTCAGCCTGCAAAGTGCTAGGATAGGCGTGAGCCACCACACCTGCAACACTCCTTGTTTGTTTTGAGACAGGGTCCGTGCTTTGTTGCCCAGGCTGGAGTGCAGTGTCACAGTCCCAGCTCATTGCAATCTCCGGCTCCTGGACTCAAGCGATTCTCCTACCTCAGTCTCCTGAGTAGCTGGGACTACAGGCACATACCACCACACCCACCCTTAGTAGAGATAGGGTTTTACCATGTTGCTCAGGCTTGACTGGAATACCTTAACTTAAGCAGTCCACCTGCTTTGTCCTCCTAAAATGCTAGGATTACAGGTGTGAACTATTGCACCCTACCTGTCTCTTTGTTTTAATCAGGAATAGTGTTCTCTGTGCCAGGAAACCATTTAGGTTTATGATAGGAAAACTATCTTTTTACCTTCCTCTTTCATCTTCCTCTAGTTGGAGCCCATTGAGAGCTGAGAGAGAGCACAGTGTTGGCCCTGCATACCTAGCTTGCCATTAGGATTGGATGTGTTCGTGCCTCCAAATATTGGAGTACTTCTTAATGTGCTAAGTACTGATTTAGGCTCAAAGGATATAGCAGTGAGTAAAACAAACTATCTGCCTTTAAAGAGCTTTTATACTAATGCAGGGAGACAAAGTAAATAAATGTACGATAGTCAGAAATGGGGTGGGCATGTTATCCTGGGCCCCATGCTCTCTTCCCACCTCACCTCAATAGCCCTGGTATGGCAGTGGGAGGTGCACACTCAGACTTTCTTCTCTGTTTCCGTGTTCTGCCATCCATAGAAGGACTGAATGAGCTCTTCCTCTTCAAGGTGTTCCCCTGAATGACTGACTTAAGCCCTCCATTGCACAACACAGTAATGACTTGTTCTGTTCTCTTGATTTCAGATGAGACGCCAATTATTGCAGTGATGGTGGCCCTGTCCTCTCTGCTAGTGATCGTGTTTATTATCATAGTTTTGTACATGTTAAGGTGAGTCTACTAACACTTCACATTCTTTTAGATTCTGTTTTAATACCTCAGTGTTTCAGTGAACCCACACAGTCCGGAAGACAGTAGTAAATAGACAATGAATAGGGTAGAGGGGGAGTGACCTATAATGGTGGTGAAATTGAAGTTCTACTTAGAAATAGTTTAAAAGCTCTACATAGTCTTTTTTAAGTCCTAAACCCTCCCTTTTTCTTTCTCTGTCCAAGCCCAGTCCCCCAACTCTAGAGCACCCTAAAGCACAGGATGGTAGTTTGGAGGTAACACTAGTAACAGAAGCCACAGTCTGTTATTAATGACAGATGTTTCAGGATCTTTAGGTCTAGTTCTGTTGAAGCAACCCCTAAAAGGGCCCCAGTAAGGTTACATGTTCAACAAAAGCCTACTTTATTTCTAGTTGGGGCTTTGTCCCCAAACTTTTCTGGGACCCCTGGCCCTGACATGCTGAACTGAGCCACATAAGTTGTGAGTTACAGGATCCCTCTTTCTGACCTTCTTTCAGGGTCCTCTAGACATTACCACTCAAGCAGAAGCAAGGAAGGGGAACCTAAGGTTTAGCCCTGCCTTATCTTTGGCCTAACCTGTTCTGTGCTCCCTCTGTTCTTCTGCAGGGATAAAGAGAGGGGAATCGTGTGCCCTCTATAATTTGTCATGTGTCTCCATCATTCTGCAGGAGACTTGTGGCCAGAAATGTGTCCACCCAATCCAAAGCTCTGGGCTTCTCACTGGGACTCCCAGGCTACACTGAGGAAATACCAGGATTTTTGTTTGATATGTGTTGTCTGTCTGCCCCAACTGTATTCCACTCACTTACCCTCTCTTCACCTGGTGCTCTCTAGTGAGCCACATGAGCCTGAATATACTGTTGGGGTTCCCCGGTTGGGTCCCAGTGTCCTGAGGGTAAGCAGGAGAGTATCCTGAGGTACTTGGTCACCCCAGCATGCTGCTGCCTTAGGGTATACATGACCTGTCTCTAAAAAAACTCAATTATTTGTAAAGGAGATTTAGAAAGGCTGAATTGATGAGCAGGAATATAGAGCCACCTCTGTGCTTCATTCTTCATTGTGATCATTTTCTCATTAGGTTTAAGAAATACAAGCAAGCTGGGAGCCATTCCAATTCTTTCCGCTTATCCAACGGCCGCACTGAGGATGTGGGTAAGGCATTCCTTAATGTCATGAGAACCTTCACAAGGAAGGAAATCAAGAAATTAGCAGTTTCTCCATCCTTTTAAAAGAATAAGACAATAAAAAGAGAAAAACAATTTTTTTGAAGAGAACAGCCCTAGTTCCTACAGGCTTAGTCCATGAGGTAGAATCCCCAGTTTGGCCTCCAGAAAAGGGGCTAGGTCCTTAGGGAACCTGACTGACCTTCTCGCTTGTATATTTCAGAGCCCCAGAGTGTGCCGCTTCTGGCCAGATCCCCAAGCACCAACAGGAAGTACCCACCCCTGCCTGTGGACAAGCTGGAAGAGGAAATTAATCGAAGAATGGCAGACGACAATAAGCTCTTCAGGGAGGAATTCAACGTGAGTACTTTGTTGAGGCTGGTGTATCATCAGGGAAGAAGGCAGACCTAAGGCCAGATCTTTCAGAGCTTTTGAGTCGTGAAGTAAACAGTGGGCTTTTAATGTTTAAGAAGTGAGAAGTGAAGTTTATCTGACTTTCTGTATAATCATGGATAGGATAGGAAGTGAGATTTGCCTCACCTCCCTAATCTACCTATTCATTCATTCATCATCGCATCTCTTCTTTTGTTTAGTAAATGCTTGGCAAGCATCTAATATGTGTCAGGTAGTAGTATAGTTACCAGGGATATGATGAGAAACAAAAACAAATCCAATCCCTATTCTCAAGGAACTCACTGTTCAGGAGGGAAACCTCACAAACAGGAACAAAAATAGCTATGTAAGTTCAAACAGCAAAACAGCACATAAAGGACTGGTGCATATTCGTAGGCAACCATATTAAGAGGTTGCCTTTTTGAGTCTAGAGCAGGGCTGTTAGAGTGTTTAAGGTAGACAGTAGGATAGATCAGTGTGAGAAATGAGGGCCGTGGGAGGCTACAGAGCACAGGTCTTATCTTGAGTATTTAGATTCATATTTTTTTAATTCCCACAAGGAAGCAGAATGTGTTTGTAAACCACCAGTCAGTGATCCTAGCCTATCAGTCCTGATCCCAGATCAGAAGAGCTTCCTTGAATAATGATTTTCTTTTGAGACAGAGTCTCACTTTGTCGCCAGGCTGGAGTGCAGTGGCGTGATTTCAGCTCACTGCAACCTCTGACTCCTGGGTTTAAGTGATTCTCCTGCCTCAGCCTCCCGAGTACCTGGGACTACAGGCATGTGCCACCATGCCCAGCTGATTTTTATATTTTTACTAGAGACAGGGTTTCACCGTGTTGGCCAGGATGGTCTCAATCTCTTGACCTCGTGATTCAACCTCCCAAAGTGCTGGGATTACAGGCATGAGCCACTGTACCCGGCTGAATAAATGATGTTTTAATTGTTACCTAATTTAGGCACTGGAAAATAGCAGGAGCAAATTGTCAGGAGTAAGTGTGTTGAGGGAGTGCACATCCAAAACATTTAAGGGCTGTGTGCAGCTAAAGGGCAGAGCTTCAAAGGAGGATCAGAGGTGAAACTGAAAGAAGGCTGGCCAGACCATTAGACCTTGTAGATTGTCATGAGAGAATTGACAAGCCATAGGCCAGCCAGATTTACATCTTGAAAAAATGACTCTGGCTTATATTATGTAGAATAGCCCATGGGCAGACCAGAATAGTTGTGAGGAATACAGTTAGGGGCTGCGGGTATTAATATCAGAAGTGCTGGTAGATTGACCTAAAGGGATCATGACTAGAGAGTGGGGAATGGATTTAAGGACATAGAGAAACAGTTCCAGAGTTGGTAAATACATCAGCTGGGGCCTTGCTAAACTGTTCGTTTCCTTCACACCTTTCCACTAAGCCATGTGTCAGCTTTGCATTGTAGGCTGGTTTTTTTTTCCCCCACTGATAAAAAAAAGAGCCAGCCTACAATGCAGAGCTGACACATGGCTTAGTGGAAACTTCTCTTGTCACATGCTCCTTCTTAAGCCAGTCATGAGCAAGGGAGAAATAAGGTTACTATGGCTGACTTGAGACCAGTCCAGATTATTCCTGGGTCAAGGCACTAGGCACGCTGGCTCACACCTATTATCCCAACACTGAGAGGCTGAGGCAGGCAGATTGCTTGAGCATATGAGTTCGAAACCAGCCTGGGCAACATGGTAAAACCCCATCTCTACCAAAAAAAAAAAAAAATACAAATACAAAACTTAGCTGATCATAATGGTGCATGCCTATAGCCTCACAACTTGGGAGCTAAGGTGGGAGTATTGCTTGAGCCCAGGGGGTTGAGGTTGCAGTGAGTCAGGATCACACCACTGGACCCCAGCCTGGACAATAGAGCCAGACCCTGCGTCAAAAAAAAATTTTTTTTTTAAATATTCCTGGGTCATGTGGGATATGAACAGACAACCTCATAGAATAGGAGCTCTGGTAAAGGAGGAATGGTTATTAGGTCGGTGGGCCACCAATCATATCTGCTCCACGATGGAAGGGCTTAGGGGGAGTGGTGAGTGATGTCAGGTTTGCATTTTGAGAAAATCACTAACTACAATATAGAGAATAGATGGAAGGGAGAGGCAGGAGTTTTAGCGGGAGACCATTTACCAGGCAAGAGTTAACAGAATAGCATGGACCCCTTTTTGGGGCAATTGGGAAAATAGCACCATTTAATGTTCATTATTGATTGATAATATTTATCAAATCCCACCAGGCGTAGTGGCTTATGCCTATAATCCCAGCACTTTGGGAGGCCGAGGTGGGTGGATCACCTGAAGTCAAAAGTTCAAAACCAGCCTGGCTAACGTGGCGAAACTCCCCATCTCTTCTGAAAATACAAAAATTATCCAAGTGTGGTGCCAGGTGCCTGAAATCCTAGCTACTCGGGAGGCTGAGGCTGAGGTGGGAGAATTGCTTGAACCCGGGCAGTAGAGGTTGCAGTGAGCTGAGATCACGCCATTGCATTCCAGCCTGGTGACAAGAGCAAAACTCTATCTCAAAAAAAAAAAATCAAAAAATTTACCACATCCACAATGCAGGACCCCAGCCTCAGTACCATAGCTGGATCTGTGCTAGGCATTATACTGTTTTATAATCTGTAATACCAACTGCTTCTGGGTGATAGGCTATGTGATCCCATTCCTATGCTTTTTCTGTCAAATGAGTTCTTTTTTTTTTTCCATAACATTAAATTTACATAAGCATGAAACAAGTTCTTTGTTTGAGGTAATATTTCCTGAGACCCCATGATAAAGCATTTCAGTAAATCCCTGGATGGTGATGGTATTTCTAGAGACATGATAGGTAAATTCAGATAGATACTGTGGTGAGAGCCATTTGCTGTGCTACCATGGTAACTGTAATCACAAGCTCATTGGCCCAGCACTAGGGTAGCAAGGGAAAGGGCTGACCATTAATCACCTGGGTTTCTAGCAATGAGTGCCATCTGGTGAGTATTCACATGGAACATAAATATTTCTTTTCTTGTTTTAGTTATTCACTACCCTGTAATTGGTTTAGATCCTGATCTCCAGTAAGGTAAATAATGTGAAAATTTGCTTGAAGTCCTCTTCACTAGGAGGATTTCTCTTTCATACGCATTCAAAGCCATCATTTAAGTAGGTTACCCCATAGCAGTCTTCTTCCAGCATGGGCCAGCATGTTTCACCAAGCAGTTTATATACCAGGCCAGACTTTTTTCTTCTTCAGTTAACTGTTGATGTCAATAGGAAGTCAGAGTATCTATTGAGGCAGTGAGTTGTGTGGTTGGCATTTTATAGAGATCACTTCCAGCTGATAGTGGGATTCTGTGGAGCATGTCCAAATCTATGGCTGATTGGATCACATAATACCTAGTATACAAGTCTGGGTACAATAGCTCACACCTGTAATCCCAGCACTTTGGGAGGCCAAAGCAGGCAGATCGCTTGAGGTCAGGAGTTGGAGACCAGCCTGGCCAAGATGTGAAACCCCCGTCTCTGTCTCTACTAAAAATATAAAAATTAGTTGGGCATGGTAGCAGATGCCTGTAATCCCAGCTACTCAGGAGGCTGAGACAGCAGAATCACTTGAACCCAGAAGGCAGAGGTTATAGCGCACCAAGACCATGCCATTGCACTCCAGCCTGGGAAAAAAAAAAAAAACTCAGTCAAAAAAAAAAAAAAAAAAAAAAAAACACCTAGTTTTTGATGGGGAGTTGAAGTCGTTCAGATACCTGTGTCTGTGATCAGGCTTACAGTCTCCTCCTTAGAGCCCAGTACTAGGCTAGGAGCATGGTCTTATCCCCATATTTTAGGATTTTTTATTACGATTCTTCTGTTTACGTTACTACAAACACTTTAGAGCTCTATACGGTCTACCAGAGCTTATTTTTCTATGACCTATGTCCGCAGGAGCACCTTTTCTTTTCAGATCACTCAATAAATTGGTCAGAGGCTAGGCACAGTGGCTCATGCCTATAATTCTAGCACTTTGGGAGATGAGGCAGGCAGATCGCTTTGAGCCCAGGAGCTCAAGACCAGCCTGGGCAACATGGCAAAACTCTGTCCCTACAAAAAATTAGTTGGGCTTGTGGTGTGCACCCGTAATTCCAGCTACTCCAGAGGGTGAGGTGGTAGTATCACTTGAGCCTAGGAGTTTGAGTCTGCAGTGAGCTCTGATTGCACTACTGCACTGCAGCTTGTATGACAGAGCAAGACCTTGTCTCCAGATAGATAGGTAGGTAGGCAGATTGATTGATTGATTAGATAGATCAAGAGATCAGAGTTGGATGCAAGCATAAGGTATTTGCTGTCTCCAAAACTTAAAATAGCCCAGCAAGCATTGTTCCTCTTTGTTAGCAGGAGAGGGGTGGTGGGGCAAGGAGCAGCAAGTTGTCCTTTATGTTGGAGGAAATATCCTGATGAGCTGCAGGCCTTTGACTTTCAGAAAATTTAGCTGAAGTGGCAGACCACTATACTTTTATGTCTAACATAGACATCTAAGATATATAACTTCCTGCTCTTCCATGTCTTACATGGATGTCATTAGCATAGTTGTCAGAGTGATGTCCTGTGAAATAGACAATATCTTGATGAATCAGATCACAACACAGAAAGATCAAGATAATTTATCACTGAGGCTGTTCCTGCCATGAGCAAGAAAAATGCTTTAAATAGTCCACACAACTTAAAAAGAATATACACTTGCCCCTAGCAATAGTCTGGGTACCATGGGTTATGTGTTAATCTGCAGGAAGTAGAGTACATCTGGAAACGCAACTGCAGCTGTAGCATTTAAGATCCTGCGGTTCACATGGAGACTTAGCCTTTTGGTAAATAGATCACACTGCTCTGGGAGCTTACATTTGCTCTTTCTGTAATGGTTCTTATACAGTGGGCTGGGGAATCAGTGTGTCTTTGGGCATCACCTAGCAGCCAATGTTATTGAAAATCAAGGTGGCACAGAGGAGGGCTGGCCATCTTCACAGAGCCTGGGGCAACTAGTTTCTCTCCCTCCCTTTTGGAGAGACAGACAGATAGATAAGCCCAGACAGACAGAGAGGCCCAGACAGACAGACAGACACATAAGGTAAGATACATAGATTAGATAGATTAGATAAATAGGTAGCTCCTAATGTGAAGCCACCTCAGGCCAAAACTCCTTCCATCACCTGGCCTGCAAAAGCCTCTGTTCTAACTAGCATATCTTAGTGACATTTTGAGTTCCCAGGAATTAGTCACCTCAAGGTCAGAACCCAGCAGACCCCAAAAGATGCATTTTCCTTTACCTAGTACAGTTATCATGGTAAATATTTGCAGATTGTTAGGAAAAGATGAGAAGGAAGGTTTACAGTATATGTGTGTTAATGTACTGTGGCAGGGTTCCTCCTTACAGGTGCCTGACCTCCCCCTTACTGAAGAGTTCTGGATCTGTGAAATGAGTTGGATGAGGGGGCCTTCTCTCTAGTATGGTTGTCTAGTAGGCTGCCTAAACTGACCTGGAAAGCTACCTTCCATTTGCATTACTGGGAGCTTCACAATGAATTATTCACAGCCATAAACATCTGATCTTCATCTCCAACAGTCTTTCTAGCTCACTTAAATCAAGAACTCCATTTTGAAGCAGTCCCTTCCACTAGCATCTCACTCTTCTGAGGACAGCCAAGAAAGCACTTCTGAAAGATTCCAGTGCTTTCTTCACCAATGAATGTGCATCCTCAGCAAGGCATGTGTTGTGGATCCCATCAAGGGCATACTGAAGGTGTCAGTGGAAGGCTGAGCCTTTAGAGTCCATGTACCACTCTGGTCTCCTCTACTTTATGCCAAGGATTTTCTGGCATTTCATTATCACCTCACTAAATCCAGCATTCAGTTCAGGTTTCCACTGGCCAACCTAGCTCAACATTAAAACCATGGCCAGTTACCTTAGCTGTTAACACTACCTACAGAAGTTCTTTTGACCATACCATAATTAGAAATCTGTCTTTATCCAGACTGGGCGCTATGGCTCACACTTGTAATCCCAGCACTTTGGGAGGCTAAGGCACGGATCACTTGAGATCAGGAGTTTGAGACCAGTCTGACCAATATGCATGCTGAAACCCTGTCTCTACTAAAAATACAAAAATTAGCCGGGTGTGGTGGCGAGTGCCTGTAATCCCAGCTACTCGGGAGGCTGCGGCAGGAGAATCACTTGAACCTGGGAGGCGGAGGTTGCTGTGAGCCAAGATTGTGCCATTGCACTCCAGCCTGGGGTACAGAACAAGACTCTGTCTCAAAAAGAAAAAAAGAAATGTGGCTTCATCCAAAAGTCATACTCTCCCTTCTTTGTTATAACGTCTCCAAAATCTGTATCAGCAATTGTTCCTATAATTTTTAACGATCCAGCTCAGTGAATTCCTGCCATTTCTTCTAGCTTTTTATTAGCTCTTTACTTTTTTTCCCCCCCTGTAGAGATGGGGGTATTTCTGTGTTGTCCAAGCTGATCCTGAACTCCTGATCTCAAGCAGTCCTCCCACCTTGGTCTCCCAGAGTGCTGGGATTACAGGCACAAGCTACCGTGCCTGGCCAACATTTTACTTTTCTACGTTATTTATGTATTTTACCCTCAGATCATGTTATGGTTGTATTCTGTGAGTAATGCAGGCTGGGTTGTGGGGCAGTTTTCATCATGAAAGCAAGATGCAGTAGAGAGCATAATAGAGATTTTTGGAAATTAGCTTTCTTCAAGTCCTCTCTTCTTTTATCATCATTTCTGTTGTCTCACTTAAAGCCTTATCTTTCTCATGAGCAACCCAGAAAAGATGTGAATTGTATTGGCATTAAAATTCAGCAACTAGTAAAATTCGGGAATTTTAACATTCGTTTATCAAAATACATACATAGGAAAATGTAAAGGCCCTTAGTCTTGGGTTTTCATTTGGAGGTCAGCGTTTTATATGGGAGCTGAGATTTTTCCTGTTTTGTTCTCTAATGTTGTCAGAAGTAATCCTACTCCTTGGTTTCAACATTTCTCCCCTCCTTTTAATTGGGACACACCCACTTCTTTACCACCAGCTTGAACACGTCACAGGTAATTGCAAGCAATAACTAAAATAGTAGTTGTGCAGCTATGAACTGTGAGCAGCTTGCTCTTTCCCATCGTGGAAATTGGTTGACAGTTTCTGTCCTTCCATCTGAACCCAGTAACATCACCTGCATTTCCCCCAGCAGTCTCCACCACAACCCACTCTGATACTAATTGCTAAATCAGTTAAGGTACTTCAGTTAAAAATGAGAGAAGTCAACTCAACTAAATTAAGCAAAAAACAAACAGAACTATTGATTTGGGATGACACTGGAGGAGCTGGCAGAATCAAAAGAAAAGAGGCTTGGAGTACCAAGCCTCGGGTAGAGCAGACCTTACCTTGGTGGCTTTGGGGGCCTTCTAGGAAAGCCCCTGCTTCTCCCTAGTTTTCAGAATCTGGGAGAGAATCTGAGTGGCCCAATAAGAGTCAGGTATGACTGTGCTTGGATCAATCAGCCTTGGGAGGAAAGAGGAGAAATAGCACATAGGATAAACAAACCAATTTGAGTCTACAATATTTTTAATAACCATCAGATGAGGAAGACCTTTCTAAGCTACTTTTAAGATTTAGATGCCAGAATGGAAAAGTTTGAAAGATAATAAATATATTAAAATGTGAAACATCTCTGTGACAAATCATGCCATTAAAAAAAAGTGGCCAACTGGGACAATCTGTTTCCCATAAATAAAGAATTTTCCGTAATGTACAAACCTGTGAGAAAAAGATAAACCCAGTCAGGAAATTGGCAATTTACAGAAGAAATGCAGATGGTCTATAAAGATATGAAAAGAAGATCAACTATATCTAGTAATCAGGGAAGTTCAGATTGCTAACCATTATTTTGGACCTATCAGATTTGAAAATTTAAAAAGATGTATATCAAATGTGGGCAAAAGTATGGGGCTGCAGAGACTTACACAGAGGTGGGGGAGTTTAAATTTGTATTGTACTGGAGGGATGATTTTGGCAGTACCAATCAATATTTAATTGTTTGAGATCTCTGACCAAGCTTCTGGGACTCTTAACAGAAAAACCCTCGTTGTACAAATATGTATTTTTACAAGGGTATTTATGACAGCATTATTTGTAATAGCAAAGAAGATAAAAAAGCAAATATCTGACATATAGAATGGCTAGATGATTTCTTATATCCATTGTGATATTCTATACTGTAATTAAGATAAATGTGTTCACATAGATCTCTAAGTCATATTGTTATGTGAGAAAACGTGGCATAATTTCATTTTTGTTTTCAAAAGTAGGTATATCTGTGTGTGTTTGGGTATGTTAATGCTTTTTTTTGTTTTTTTTTAAGTCTGAAAGACTATAAATTGTCAACAGTGGCAGCCTACAAGGGGGCTGGAAGAGAGGAGAGACATAATAGGGAACTTTGTTTTCTACTAAATTATTTGACTTAAAATGAGCTTTTTTTTTTTTGAGACAGAGTCTTATTCTTTCACCCAGGCTTTAGTGCAGTGGCGTGATCTTGGCTCACTGCAACCTCCACCTCCCAGGTTCAAGAGATTCTCCTGCCTTACCCTCCTGAGTAGCTGGCATTACAGGCATGTGCCACCACACTCGGCTAATTTATTACCGTATTTTTAGTAAGTAGAGACAGGGTAGGTCAGACTGGTCTCGAACTCCTGACCTTGTGATCCACCTGCCTTGGCCTCCCAAAGTGCTGGGATTACAGGTGTGAGCCACCGCACCCGACCCAACAAGCGTATTCTTTTTATATTTAAAGCAGATTTTTTTAAAATATGGGAGATAAAGCTAATGGATTTAGTTTGCTTCGATGGATATATAACATCTAGAGTAAAGAAGTTGCTATGTGTAATTTGAACTGTGTCAGGAGTCATGTGGTCAGGTTGCTGTGAAAAGTGATATCGCCAAGTGGGATGTTGTGCTGGAGAAAGACTGGACCATGGGGGTGAATAACTAAAGGAACAACATGCATAGGACATAACACTGTTTTCTCATGTTTGACAGGCTAAGAAGAGACTGTAGCATTTCTGTGAATGCCAACCTGACTGGAAGTTCTAGGCTATGGCTTTCATCCTAATTATAAGCTGGAGCTTTTTTGTTTGCCAGCACTTGTCTTTGGAGGAATCATTGAATTTATTTAAAAGAAACACTTTGAAAAACCACTAAGAAGCCCCCATTTTCTGGGAAAATTGAGGTCCATAAGGCATTATCAAGGTTTAAAAAGAAACAAAAGGATAAAATTGAGTTAGTTTCTAGCCTGGTGCATTTGTTCACACCTTTAATCTCCCAGCACTTTGGGAAGCCGATGCGGGAAGATTGTTTTTGAGGCCAGGGGTTTAAGACCAACCTAGGCAATGCAGACCTTATCTCTACAAAAAAAAAATTTTTAATTAGCCAGGCGTGATGACACATGTCTGTAGTTCTAGCTGCTCAGGAGAGTGAGTTGGGAAAACCACTGGGAGCCCAGCAGTTCGAGGCTACAGTGAGCTATAGTGCTCACTATATAGAGCTACGGGAGCCACAGTGAGCTCCAGCCTCCTGGCTACTAGAGTGAGACTCTGTCTCAGAAAAAAAGAAAAAAAAAAAAAAGGATTAGCTCCTGAGAGGAATGGGATAGGAGAGAGAAAGAAAAGAGGAAAAGAGGTGAAGCCAGTGAGATAGTCAGAATCTGTGGAATGCGTGATGTGACCTTCCTCAGGACCCCACATCTTTAGTAACAGTTAATTCTTAGATTGCCAGGTGAAGAAGGCATGTGTATGTCATCTGGTAATGGGACTGAGTGTAGCATCTGAGTTGAGATGGGCGAAATTGCCTCTGCATTCATGAGTTGTCCCAAAATAAGTGAATCACAGCCAAAGTCCTATGGGAATTAGTAGGAACTGTGACAAGGGCTTTAGAATTCCACTGTCCAGAGAGTTGAGGAGTTTGGGCTTTGCAAGGGACAGAGAAAGTGCCAGCTGACATCTGGGTTTTACATTACTTAGTACAAGGGAAATGCAAAAGAAATTGTGTATCTGGGTGTTGGGTCCTTTTAAACAGAACTATTCCAATACCTACCTTGGAAGGTAGTAAGTTTCCCGTCACTGCAGTATTCAGTCTCTGGTGACTATTGGATGAGGGTATTGAAAGGAGATTCAGACTTAAAAGTGAATGAGATTCAGACCTGTACTAGAGATCTATGCAAGAAAAGAAAGGTGTAAGGATTGCAAAAGAAGAGACAAAATATAAATTTTTCACAGACCAAATATCTTCAGACAACCCCACAGATTCATCAGACATATAGAATTAGTAAGTTATTTTAGCAAGGTTGCTAGATAAAAAAGCAGCATAAAAATTTAGTGCAGTTCTATACGTAGGCCACAAACAGAAAACTAATAATACCTTTTAAAAGATGCTGATTACAATAGCATCCAAATGTAAAGTACCTAGGAATGGATTTAACAATTTAGAGAAAATTATAAAAATGTTTTAAGAAATTAAAGGAAAATAGCTTAAATTAGTGAAGAGATAGGATCAATGGATTAGGAGGCTCAATACTGTAAAGATGTCAATTCTCCCCCAACTGATATATAGATTCAATGCAATTCCAATAAAAATCCCAACAGGTTTTTTGTGGAACTTGACAAGCTGATTCTAAAATTTATATGGAGGAGAAAAGATTCAAGAATAGCCAAGACATTCCTGAAGAAGAAGAACAAGGTGAGGAGACCTGTCTTACCAGATATAAAGAGATTATAAAATTTTAGTAATAAAAACAGTTCTATATTGGCACTGGGATAGACTGACCAATGGAATGAAATAAAAAGTCCAGAAGTAGATCCAAGTGTAAGTGGAAACCTATTTATGACAGAAATGCTGTTGCAGTTGGCTGGGGAAAAGATGGTCTTCACAATAAATAGTGCCTGGGACCATTGGTAACCCTGTGGGAATAAATGAATGCTTGTCACATACCAAACACTAAAACCAATTCCAGTTACTGTAAACACTGAAATTTAAAGGACAAAAATGATAAAATGTAGAGATCATAATGTAGTAAAACATACTTCTGATCTCACAATAGGAGAGGGCTTAACACTTTCTTAAGACTTAAAATGTTTATAAAAGGGAAGATCAATGAATTTACATGAAAATGCCAAACCTCTGTTCATATAAAGATACCATTAAAAAAAATAAGAGGGAAGGCCACAACCTTGGTAAAAGATAACACAGGTAACTAATAAAGGAAGAGTATCCAGAATATATTTTTTAAAACTCCTACAAGTTGTTAAGAAAGTAAGTAGGCTGGCTGCAGTGGCTCATGCCTGTAATCCCAGCACTTTGGGAGGCCGAAGCAGTTGGATCATGAGGTCAAGAGTTCCAAGACTAGCCTGGCCAACATGGTGAAACCCCGTCTCTACTAAAAATACAAAAAGAAATTAGCCAGCTGTGGTGGCAGGTGCCTGTAATTCCAGCTACTCGTGAGGCTGAGGCAGGAGAATTGTTTGATCCCAGGAGGCGGAGGTTGCCACTGCACACCAACCTGGGTGACAGAGCAAGACTCCATCTCAAAAAAAAAGAAAAGAAAAGAAGTAATCCAGTAAGACAACACGGGAAGAGGAAGCTCTTTTGACCAGTATGCTGTGGAAAGATTATGAATCTCATTAATAATCAGAGATATGTAAATTAAAACTACAGTTAATGCAAAGTCTGACAGTAGCAAATGTTGATGAGGATACAGAACTAGAACACTGTACATTGCTGATGGGAGTAAAATTAGTACAACTACTTAGAAAAACAATTTGGCTTTATCTGGTAACGTTAAAGATAGCTATTTCTGAAATTCTTATACATATGCACAAGGAAGAGATAAAAATTTGCCTCAGAGCAGGACTATTAACTGTAAACAACCCAAATATTCATCAGTCGTAGAATGGACGCTGCAAAGTGGCTGAAGTAAGCAAACATCCGGGATGAATCTTAGGAAGGTAATGTTGAGCCCAAAAAAAACAACTCACCACTTAGTCACAATTCCATTTTCCTCAAGAACTAGACTAGCAATAATAATACATTGTTTTGGACGCAAAAAAAATATGAGATACAAATAAAGCAATGTAATGATAAATGTTAAAAAAAAAATTAAGTTTACCTGAGAGAGGAAGGAAGAGGCTATAAGAAGAGGAGCCCAAAGAGAACTTCTCAGTTAAATTATGTGATGGATACTTTTTAAACAATAAATATAAACAAATTTGAAAAACAAAAATTTTCATTTAACTGACGTGTTTTTTAAAAATGAACAAGTACTTAGTCTTGGTTTCCAATTAAGGAGTGAGCAAGAGACGAAACGGTCTTTGATGCCACCTAGTGTCTCTAGAGAGTTTAACATTTTATAGGCTTCTGCTCCAGCTGCTCCTTCCTAGCTCTGTGAGCTGGGTTTTCCAGAGTAGAAACCAAAAGCAGGAGGATTTACCTTGTTTTCATCCCTGACATAGGCTCTTCAGTCTGAACCTTTGCATCTAGCACTGTGTTCTCCAGGGCAATCCCTTTTTTCTCTCTTGTTAAATGGCTTCTGTTTCTTCCTGACTCTTTTTAGGAGTGTTAGTCCACCTGGAGACCTAGTTTTTGTTTATCATGACTTAGGGAGCTAGGAATGCTGGTAGGGCTGTGAGATGTAGTCTTTGTCATTCCTGACATTTCTGTACTGAAGACTGTTTTCAAGAGTCTTGCTGTCACTACCTCTGTTCTACATTTTAGAGAAGGGATGTGCAGGACAAGTAGTGCCTCTGGATTAGTCATCAGGACTTAAAAAGTTGACATCTCATCCTGCCCTGTACGTAGGTGGAAACCTGTGTAAATCTATGTGAAGGAAGAGAATGCAAACTGTGGGTGAATTGGGAAATTCTGATCTGAAATAATGTGTAAGATTCTCCAGCCCAGGAAACTCTTCTCCCTTTTATGTATTCACAGCATAGGATCAGGGGGAATTGCCTGTTAGTAAAATAAAATGCAGAACCTCCAGGGTTTTAATTCTGAAAGGAACTCTCTTGAGTAGGTAAGGGCAGATGGATTATGAGGCCCTAATTCCCCTATTTTTGGGTCTTTCACTTTATCTTACCACTGTCATGCTGGTTTCCAATAAATATATTTCCTCCTTTCTTAAAGCTCTTGCTCCCCAGCCTGGGCAACATAGCAAGATCCACCTCTAGAAAAATAAAAATTAGCCAGGCATGGTGGCGCTGTGTCTGTAGTCTCAGTTACTCAGGAGGCTGAGGCAGTAGGATACCTCCAGCCCAGGAGTTGAAGGCTGCAATGAACTATGATTGGTGCCACAGCACTCCAGCCTGGGCTACAGAGTGAGACCCTGTCTCTAAAAAAACCAAAAAACAAAACTCTTGCTTCTATCTGACAAAAATTGGTTCCCTTTGGGCTGGCATTTCCTTTATTCAATCTTTTTTTTTTTTTTTTTTTTTTTTTAATCAAAGATAGAAACCTGAGAGCCATTCTTCATTTCTGTCTCTTTTTTGTCCCAATCCATTTTGCCTTCATTCTATCTCCAAATGTAGTAATTCTAATTCCAGATTATGTCTCAAAGGCATCTGTTTCCTTATACCATTATTTTCCCATGCTTCTGTTCTTGCCTCTCTCCAGTCCATTTTCCATATAATAACAAGTAATTCTTTTTTTTTTTTTTTTTTGAGACAGAGCCTCGCTGTGTCACCCAGGCTGGAGTGCAATGGCACAGTCTCGGCTCACTGCAACAATCTCAGCCTCCCAGGTTCAAGTGATTCTCCTGCCTCGGCCTCCTGAGTAGCTGGTACTACCAGCACGTACAACCACACCTGGCTACTTTTTGTATTTTTAGTAGAGATGGGGTTTCACTGTGTTGGCCATGCTGGTCTTGAACTCCTGACCTCATTACCTGCCCACCTCAGCCTTCCAAAGTGCTGGGATTACAGGCTTGGGCCACAGCACCTGGCCACAAGTAATTCTTTAACACGGAAAATGTATCACACTTTAAAAATCTTCTATGATTTCCTCATGCACTTAAAATCCAAACTTATTATTCAAGGACCTACCTGGAAATGAATGATCTGGCCCTGCCAAGCTTATCTCTTCCTACTTCCTCCTGCCATTCCCATCAGCCTCACCTTCTGTGTGATACCTGCACCGATTTTCAGTTCCTCACACAGCCAAGCCTTCTCCCACCTCTGGGTTATCACAGATACTGTTCTCTGTGCCTGGAATACTATTTTCTACACTCATCCTTCCTCAGAGAGACCCACCCTTAATCCAAATTTGGCGCTTTCTGATACTTCATCTCTAGTAGCATTCTGTTCTGTGATTGCATTCATTGTGTATGCAATTATATATGTATTCGATTTATTTGTTTAGTGTCTGCCTCTCACCCACAAGTTTATATTGTTGTTGAGGGTGAGAACTGTGCCTATATTTGATTCCTTGCTCTTTGCTCTGTACTTAGCCCAGTGCCTGGTAGGTACAAAATATATATTTGTTGAAAGAATGAATGAAAAGTAATGCATAAACCATAATTTACTTGTTTCTCTAGTGCTGACTACTACAATTGTTCTCAGTTTTGGGTCATTCTAAATAATGATGAAGTAAATAATTTGAACACAAAGATTTAAATTTCCTTAGGGTACATTCTCAGAAGTGAAATTGCAAGGCCATAAAGTATTTTCAAAAAGTATTCTTAAGGTTTATAAAATGTATTTCCAAATCACTTACTTGGAATAAATGTTGGAATTTTAAACTATATCCCTGTTTGCTTTCTTATTTGTTTTTATAGTGTCAGAGTCTCACTCTGTCACTCAGGCTGGAGTGCAGTGGTGTGATCAGGGCCTTGAACTCCTAGGCTGAAGTGTTCCTCCCACCTCAGCCTCTTGAGTAGCTGGGACTACAGGCATGCACCACCACACCTAGCTAATTTTTTTTTCTTTTTTTTTTTTTTAATGTAGAGACGAGGTCTTGCCCAGGCTGGTCTTAAAATTCTGGCCTCAAGCAGTCCTCCCACCTCTGCCTCCCAAAGTTCTGGAATTACAGGCTTGAGCCACCACACTCAGCTCCTTTTTTCATCCTTAATTTTGAATATATGAAACATACAAGAGAAGAACAGATCAAATAATAAAATTTAGCTTCCCACTCTCATAAAACTCATTTATTTGAATACTTATTCTCTGCCACACATGAGATTTTCTCACTCCTTATGTGGCAGATGTTGTTCCAATTTTATTTATTTATTTGTTTATTATTATTATTATTTTGAGACAGAGTCTCACTCTTTCGCCCAGGCTGGAGTGCAATGGTGTGATCTCAGCTCACTGCGACCTCTACTGCCCAGGTTCAAGCGATTCTCCTGCCTGAGCCTCCCAAATAGCTGGGATTACAGGCATGCACCACCATGCCTACCTGGCTAATTTTTGTATTTTTAGTAGAGACTGGGTTTCGCCGTGTTGGCCAGGCTGGTCTCATACTCCTGACCTCAGATGATCCACCTGCTGCAGCCTCCCAACATGCTGGCATTACAGGTGTGAAGCCGCCACGCCTGGCCCCAATTTTAAAGATGAGGAAACTGGACCTAGAAAGTTTAACAGATGTGCTCAAATTTATAAAAACCCAGACGATCTCATGTCAAACCATTGTGTGATAACCTTCCTGCACTAGCTAATTTACATTTGCTCCAAAACTCCTGCAAATTTAAGGTCACCTCACCTAAATCTTCTGGTTCCTAACTGCTGCATCCATGTGAATGACCTCCCACCCACCAGTCCTTGCTTCCTTGCCACATGATGCTACAGGCTGGGGTGCCATGTCCCCTTAGATTCCTAGAAAGAGCCTAAATCAGCCGGCCATCCAGAACCCTCCTTTGTGGTTCACTCTGAGATGCATGTCATCTTTGTGTGGTAATTAGCATGAGGATAAATGCCCATTCCTTCAGTTTTGTCCCCATTCCAGTTTACAACAGTGGGCCATTTTGGCCCAGCATCGTAACAACAGGCCCTTAGCCATGTAGTAATCATGTAAAGAGCATGCTGTGCTTAGAGTACCAGAAAGGACATTCTGCCCCATGAGGATTCTTGTGTTGTTGAACTCTAAGGAGCTTGTGGCTGTTTAGGGGGATAGGTTCATCCTCTGTGTTAGCTGCAGGTATTCACCTGGACCTATGTTTTTCCCGCCCCAGGAAAAGGTTAGAACATGCTACCAGGTCAGGGTTTGGTACAGCCGTTTGCATGTTTGATGCTTATCCCCGCTAATAATTCCTCTAATTTGTCTTAACCTTTCAGGCTCTCCCTGCTTGTCCTATCCAGGCCACCTGTGAGGCTGCTTCCAAGGAGGAAAACAAGGAAAAAAATCGATATGTAAACATCTTGCCTTGTGAGTGTCTTTAGTGCTTCTTGGGATGTAACCTGAAATTACATTTCTAGAGGGATTTTCTGAGATGGAAAGAATCTTGCAATTGGGCACAGCAGGGTGGATGACAAGAGTGGGTTCATGGCAGGACTCAGTCGCTTATACATGTAATCCCAGAATTTTGGAAGGCCAGGGTGAGAGAATCGCTTGAGCCCAGGGATTCAAAACTAGCCTGGGCAATATGGTGATACCTTGTCTCTCTAAAAACCTTAAAAAATTAGCCGGGCATGGTGGTGTGTGTCTGTGGTCCCAGCTACTCAGAAGGCTGAGGTGGGAGGATCACTTGAGCCCAGGGAGACGGAGGTTGCAGTGAGCCAAGATTGTGTCACTACTTTCTAGCCTGGGTAGTAGAACAATATCCTGTCTCAAAAAAATAAAATAAATAAAAAAGAGTAGGTTGAAGACTTTGAGCCGAAAGAGCCTTTATGGATCCTATGGTGACCCCACATGCTCAGAGTCAATTAGGGTGATTCAGGAGGATTTTTGTGTCAGACCTTCAAATTTCTAGGAGGTCCTGGAAAGCAGCTTTACTAGGATCAGACAGGAAGCAGGGGATGGTGGGGGTGGTGGAGATGGTTTTTATGCTAGTTGTTGAAAGAAATTCTAATACAGAGTTCTCTGTATAAATCCTTCCCAGAATTAGCTATTGCTAATCAGTTGATCCATAAACTAACAGACATTTTTCTAGGACAGTGGTATTTAGAATGTGATACACATAGTTTAATGAGATATGTGGACTCTGTTACCCAGGCTGGAGTGCAGTGGCATGATCTCAGCTCACTGCAACCTCCGCCTTCTGGGTTCAAGCAGTTCTCTTGCCTCAGCCTCCCAAGTAGCTGGGATTATAAGCATGCGCCACCACATCTGTCTAATTTTTGTATTTTTAGTAGGGATGGGTTTTTACCATGTTAGTTAGGCTGGTCTCGAACTCTCAACCTCAAGCATCTATCTACCTTGGCCTCTCAAAGTGCTGCGATTACAGGTGTGAGCCACCCCACCCATCCACCTCACTTGATTTTTATATTTGCTTTTCAAAGAAAAAAAGTTTCCTAGTGCTTAGAGCCTGTAAATTTTTTTATGTTTTGTAGAGATGCTCTTGCTGTGTTGCCTAGGCTGGTCTCAAACTCCTGGCCTCAAACAGTCCTCCTGCTTCAGTGTCCTAAAGTGCTGGGATTACAAACATGAGTCAGTGAGCCCAGCCCGTATATTTGCTTTCTAAAAATTCTTCCTTTCAAATGTTTTATTTATTGTTTTAGAGACAGGGCTAGCCAAGCTGGGATGCAACAATGTGATCATAGATCACTGTATTCTCAAATTCCTGGGCTCAAATAATCCTCCTGCCACAGCCTGCTGAGTAGCTAGGATACAGGTCCATGCCACCATGCCTGGCTAATTTTTTTTTAGACACAGGGTCTTGCTGTGTTGCCCAGGCTGGTCCCAAACTCTTGGCCTCAAGCAGTCCTCCCACCCTGACCTCTCAAAGCATTGAGATTACATGCATGAGCCACCATACCCAGGCCCTAAAAATTTTATATTACAGGGTATATAATACGTTAGCATATGTGCGTAATTTATCAATAAACGAACATATATTAGAGATGCCTGCTCAAATTATTTTTTTTTTTTGAGACAAAGTCTCACCCTGTTGCCTTGGCTAGAGTGCAGTGGTGCAATGTCGGCCACCTCCTGGGTTCAAGTGAGTCTCCTGCCTCAGCCTCCCAAGTAGCTGGGATTACAGGCATGCACCACCGTGCCCAGCTAGTTTTTATATTTTTAGTAGGGATAGGGTTTCACTATGTTGCTCAGGCTGGTCTCGAACTCCTGACCTCATTATCAGCCCGCCTTGCCCTCCCAAAATGCTAGGATTACAGATGTGAGCCTCCTCGCCCGGTTCCTGCTCACATTTTTTTTATTTTTATTTATTTTTTTTTTTATTTTTATTGAGGCAGAGCTTTGCTCTGTCGCCAGGTGCCAGGCTGGAGTGCAACGGCACAATCTCGGCTCACTGCAACCTCCGCCTTCCTGGTTCAAGCAATTCTCCTGCCTCAGCCTCCCAAGTAGCTGGGACTACAGGCGTGTGCCACCATGCCCAACTAATTTTTTTTTTTATTTTAATAGAGACAGGTTTCACCATGTTGGCCAAGATGATCTCGATCTCTTGATCTTGTGATCCACCCACCTCAGCCTCCCAAAGTGCCAGGATTATAGGCGTGAGCCATCGTACCCTGCTCACATTTTTATAAGTAAAGTATGGAACCAAAAAATCAGGACACTATGCATTTACAGATACTTTTGTCTTTTTCTATTTTTATTTTTTCTTTCCCTCTCTGTCACCCCAGCTGGAGGGCAGTAGCACAATCTTGGCTCACTGCAGGCTTCACCTCCTGGGTTCAAGCCACTTTCCTGCCTCAGCCTCCCAAATAGCTGGGACTACCTGCAGGCACATGCCACCACACTGGCTAGTTTTGAATTTTTTAGTAGAGACGGAGTTTCACCATGTTGGCCAGGCTGGTCTGGAACTCCTGACCTCAAGTGACCCACCTGCCTCCACCTCCCAAAGTGTTAGGATTACAAGTGTGAGCCATCATGCTCGGCCTTGTCTTCTTTATGTGCATATGGTGGGGGACGGTATGTGGGTGGGTGTGTATATATAATATATAACATTTTTTAATATGATTGGTAAACTGTATACATTTCTCTTTTTTCTTTTAACAGTATATATTGTCAGGTCATCTGTCAAGAAACTTTTCTTTTTCTCAACTACTTAGTAGTCCACATTGGGAATGTCTCTTAATTTATTTAACTAGTCCCCTAATGATTGTTAAGGTATTTCCAATTTTTTGCTGTTATGAATAGTGTCAGAGTGGCATCTTTATACAAGTGTGTATCTGTGCACATAGGCACAGATGTCTCAACTGTCCTGGTTTATCAGGTTCTGTGAGAAATAAAGTTTGATTTTACTGAAATATTCATTGTTGGTTTGTTTCCTAGATGACCACTCTAGAGTCCACCTGACACCAGTGGAAGGGGTTCCAGATTCTGATTACATCAATGCTTCATTCATCAACGTAAGGAGCGGGTACTTCCCCCCTCACTCCCCTGCCTGACCATTGCCACCATCTCTTGGCTCCTCCCCAACTGTGTGTTAGGAGAAATATTTGTCATTTCATGTTTTCCCTGACAAGTCTGGTTTTTTTAAGTGACTGAATTTTTTTTTAAGGTTAAATAGTTTTAATCATTTCCTTATATTTACCATGTCATCATTCCCTGTGGTTTCCCATGTAGAAATCTGAGTCTGAATATGTATTTTATGCTAAGAGTCAGTGAATCCTTTATTGAGCTGATTCTGATCACAAACAAAAGCAGGCCTTGCCCTCAACAGTAAAAATAAGGGAGAACAGGACAAGAATACCTGACACGACACCAGCTATATAACTAGATATATGACTATCTGGGTAGTCATATATGAACAAAGGCCTGAGGGAAGAGTTGATACTAAGAGGAGGCTTTTAAAGATGATTTAGAGAATGTTTATAGAAGATTCTCTATGAGAGAGTTGAGGTTTTTGGTTGGTTGTTTTTATCTCTGCCAGTAGCCTGAATAAACACATAAAGAGTTAAGACTATATTTTATAGATTGTGAGGAAGAGAGAATTTGAACAGAAAAAAAGAGAGAGGGAAAATTGTCAAAACCTAGTCTGACTCCTGGTGCAAGATGCATGAGAAGCCTGTGGATGAAATTTGCACATGCATGTTTGTAGCAGCATCAGTCATAAAAGTCGGAAGATGTAAGCACTTCAAATGTCCATTGATGGATGAATGAATACATTAAATGTGGTACATGCATACAGTGGAAAGTTATTCAGCCTTTAAAAGGAAAGAAATTCTAATACATGCTACAACATGAATGTACCTGGAAGACATCATGCTAAGTGAAATAAACCAGTCACAAAAGGACAAATATTGTACGATTCTACATACAGAATATAGAGTATATATACATATGTAGAGTAGTCAAATTCATAGGGACAGAAAGTAGAATAGGGGTTGCTGGGGAGAGGGAGGAATGAGGAGTGGGTACAGAGTTTCGACTGGAGAAGATGAAAAAGTTCTGGAGACAGATGGTAGTGATGGTTGCCCAACAGTATGAATATGTTTAATACTACAAAACTGTAGGCTTAAAATGGCTAAAATCATAAATTTTATGTTGTATTTTACCCCAAGAAAAAAAACACTGATGGAGATACTAGTGTGAACATAAGAAGGGCTGTTTCTTCCTCTGAGAGTGAGGGTAAAGGAGAGGACAGAATGGATAGAGATGACTGGTAGGTGTGGGTAAAGCAAGTTGAGGCAACTCACCTGTGTTCTCATGGTTGTCTGCTGAACAAATGGAATGGGTCTGTGACATGAGAACAGCGAAAGTTTAGAAGAGCTTCTGAGGTCCATGAGAAAAGGATATTGAAGAGAGAAAGCTAAGGGCATGTCTAGCTGCACTGAGGGCCTGCCTACCTACAGTGGGATGCCACTGATGCGGGTGGGAGGTGCTGCATTGTATGTTTTTCTTCTTTTTTTCTTCATCTGCACCCTGGGATTGGTGGTAAATGCAGAGAGCATGTGGTACTCAGACAAAAGGGAATGTCAGTTGCTGCTTCAAGTAGTCAGCCAAGGGTTCAGTAGAAAAGAAAAGCGTTAGGAAGTTGTTAGGAATAAACTAATATTCTAGGAAAAGGCAGTTGGATCGAGGAACTGGAAGTCTTGAGAAAGTGAAAGAACAGAATAAGAAAAGGAGAAAGATGAAAAAGCAGGAGGTTGTGTCTAAAAAAGAGGCTATTAGATGGACTTCAAAAATGGGGTAGTCTGGGCATTCTCACTGGAGTGAATTTGTTGAAGTTCCTGTATGTATGTTTAACATTAATGGTTACATGTTTGTAGTTTAAGGGACCCTGACTAGACAAATAATTGCTGCAGTCGTTAAGGAAAAGGGAGAAAGGCTAGTAATCAGCAGGAATTCCTAGAACTTAATATCAAAGATCATGCTGAAGAGATTAGATGGATTAGGTTGATTTTAGTGTTGTGCAGAAGAGTAGAGCAAGATCAGTTAGTGTGTCCAGCTGCAGGTAAGCTAATACTCAACTAAAAGTTGTCTAGATGGGAACTTTTTTTTTTTGAGACAGGCTTGCCCTGACACCCAGGCTGGATTGCAGTGGCACAATCTCAGCCTACTACAACATCTACCTCCCAGGCTCAAGCGATTCTTGTGCCTCAGCCTCTCAAATAGCTTGGATTACAGACAGTTGCCACCACGCCCAGCCACTTTTTTATATTTTTTGTAGTGACAGGGTTTTGCTATGTTGGCCAGGCTGGTCTCGAACTCCTGGCCTCAAGTGATCCACCTGCTGCTGCCTCCCAAAGTGCTGGGATTACAGGCTTGAGCCACTGTGCCTAGCCGGGAACATTTATTTGTCTCATACAATATGAAAACAAATGTAGGCCAGTTCTTGAGTTGGCTAATTCCCTGAGTCAGTGACATCCTTAAGAACCCAGGTGCGCCGGGCGCGGTGGCTCAAGCCTGTAATCCCAGCACTTTGGGAGGCAGAGGCGGGTGGATCACGAGGTCAAAAGATCGAGACCATCCTGGTCAACATGGTGAAACCCCGTCTCTACTAAAAATACAAAAAATTAGCTGGGCATGGTGGTGCGTGCCTGTAATCCCAACTACTCAGGAGGCTGAGGCAGGAGAATTGCCTGAACCCAGGAGGCGGAGGTTGCGGTGAGCCGAGATCGCGCCATTGCACTCCAGCCTGGATAACATGAGTGAAACTCCGTCTAAAAAAAAAAAAAAAAAAAAAGAACCCAGGTGCTTCCATCTTTCTACTCAGTTATCCTTAGCCTTGTCAACAGTCTCATGATCACAAGATGGCTGCAGCCATCCAAGCACTCCTTGTAAACACAGCATCTAACACAGAAGAGGAACATATATGCCTATGCTTTTCTCTCTGTTAGGGAACAAGGCTTTTCACAGAATCTTCCCCACCACTCTGTCCTCAGGGCCAGCAGGCCAGGATTGGATCACATGCTCACATCCCTCTCTAATCACTGGCTAGGCATTGAGAATGATCATAATTTACCCCTCTGAGCCTGGAGAATGGACACTTTCCAAGCCAGTGAAAGGTTAATGTCCAAACAAAATTTTGGTTCCAATGGCAAAGAAGAAAGGAATGACTCTGAGTTAGTAACCAGCAGCATGTCTCACCATAACCAGTTTGGTCCCTTCCCACATTGAAGGTGAAAATTGACAAGAATTAATTGCATGTTAAGGCTGTTGAGCAGCTGAGATGGGGATCTCTTCGTGGTAATAGCACAGTAGAAAGAAACAGCCTTCTCCCTTGACCATATTTTGTTAGAGCTTACGCTAGGGCATCCCATAATGCCTTGATGGTTATTAGACAGTTATTAGAAGGCAGAATGAGAGTTTAGATGAAGGAGAGTTAAATTGGGGACCTTATGGACTCAGTGAAGGAACAAAAGCAGGGAAAAACCTGTCGTTAACCATAAGTAAGAAGCAGGGATTAAAGATTTGGATTTTGAAGTTTATTAAATTCAGTCAACTTTTTTTGAGCACCTGCTGTGTGCCAAGTACTGTGGGTAGGCTTAAAGGTTACAGGGGTAAGATGTGATCCCTCGTATACCACACAGGTAGTTAGATCGTTTCCTGTAATGTGCTATCTGTGCTAAGGAGGTATTGCCAGGTTCTGTGGAGTTCAGAGAAAAAACATTCAGCCCAACCTGGTAATCCAGTAGAGCTCATTATTGAAGGGTGAGTCAGAGTTCAGGAGAAGAAAGTTGGGCAGAAACTTTAAAGCAAAGGAGAAACATGTGCAAAGTCAGAGACTGGAAACAGCAGTCTTAGGTTATAAGATATAAGATGGGAACTGGTGGGAGTTGAAACTTGACCTTGAAAGGTAGTGGATGTCAAGTGTGTCCATTGAGGTTCTTACTTGCAGACTACAGAGTGTACTTTTCATTCACTCTCTTAAGCAGAAAAGGGCTTATTATAAGATACCAGGTACCTTACAAAACCTGTGGAAGGGCCAGTGAACCCATGTCAGATGCTGCTTAGCAAAGAGCAGAGCAGCTATAGATGTATGTAACGTGTGACCATCATAGTGAAACATCTACACAGTGCTGCAGAAGAACTGGATGTTTGTACTACCATACTTGGCCAAAGACCAGATTTTTAGCACAGTCATTATTTCATATTGCTCACTTCTACCCCGAGTCTTGTGTGGGAGCACCTGCTAGGAAGAAACTAGGTCTCGTGGAGAACTGAGCTGCTAGGGAGTCTGGGAAATTTAGCTGTAAGATAGTCAAGCTAGAAGGGAGCAGGAGTGAGTGTTAAGTGAACCACCTCATAGTGTCTGCCAATTTTCAGTACAGCCAAGGGGTTTTGATGAATTATTTAGGCCATGGGGTGTCATTGAAAAGTGTTCAAAGCAAGGAGTAGTGTGGCCATATTTACATATTTATCACTGGGGCTATCTTCTACAACATGGATTTAGGAGGGGCCCATTGGGGGCTATTGCAGTAGCAGGTAGGTCACAAATGATGAGGGTTGAAAAGGAAGCAGCAACAAAGTGAAGACTACCTGGAGGTAGAATTTAGCAGGAATTGGTGGTTGATTTACATATGAGAGAGTGGAGGGTGATACCCACGTGAATGTATCCAGCATACAGTTGGTCATATTTAAATGGAACTCATAGGAACTACTCTAGAGTGGATTTGGAATCATTAAAGAGAGGAGTGGGCCAAGAACAGGCCCCTGAGACCCACAGCCCTGCCAGGCACATTGAACAGGTACCCATGGGTGAGATGGAAGGAGAGAGAGAGGAGAGCATCTGAGAAGGCCAAGAGTAAAGAATGGCTCAAGAAGGGTTTAGCAGCCAACAGCGTTATGTGCAGATTAGAGATCCAGTGGGAAAGAGGAACAGGTTTTCTTTGGACTTAGCGTGTAGGGCAGCATCCTTTGCTGAAGCAAATTCAGGGGCTGTTTGTTGCATGTTCTGGTAGGCTGCCAGTTAACACTTACCAAACCCTTTTTTTCCCCTGACTTTATTGAGGTATAGTATACGTAACATAAAATTCACCCATTTTGAGTGAGAATTTAGTGATTTTTGATAAGTTTACCAAGTTATGCAGCCATCACCATAGATGTTTTAGAACATTTTCTGACAACTTTATATATAAAGATGTAATTCACATACCGTACATTTCACCCAGAGTTCACAATTCAGTGTTGTTTAGTATATTCACAGATAAATGCAGCCGATCACCAGTCAATTTTAGAACATATCCCCTCAAAAGAGGAACCTTGTAATCTAGCTGTTGCCCCTTTAGTTTTAGAACTCATTGCTCACCCCAATAAGAACCTCAGTGTCTAAATACAATTAATCTCCATTCTCACCCCCCAGCAACCACTTAACTTTTTGCAAAGAGAACTAAGACCAACACATGGATCTTAAAGGGAACCAGGCACCATGGAATAGTGGTGAAAGGCAAAGGAAAGTGGGGTCTATAGATTGGGAAACGCATAGGTCAGCTAACCTAACACTGGTCACAGGAGGAGATGAAACAGAGGCAGTGGCACAGTTGGCAGGTGGGATTCGAGCCTAGAGCCTTAGGAGAAACCAGTTTTCTTGCTCATTTTTAGATATCTAAGAATATATAGGATCTTTAGATGTGTTTCTTTTTACTGGTAGGAATGTAGCTAACACCTAGAGCCAGCTGAGATTCAGCTTTCAGAATCTAGAGACATCTTGGGAGCCAGGGAGCCACATTTCAAATTTCCCTTGAACATAACACAAGATCAGTGGCTTTGCCTCATTCTCATTACTCTGTATTAGTTAAGCAGTGCTGCCACATCACTGTACAGGCATGTTTTCAGGAGGGCATATGGCCCACACCTGGTAAAAGATGGGGCAGGAAGCACTTTGGGGCTGGGCCTTTCGACCATGCTTTCAAGCTGTTCAAGGCCCACATGCTGCAATGAGAATTTAGCAGTGACTCCTTGTGGAGAAGGAATATGACATGCTTAACATACCCTTAAGGACTTCTCAGTTTTAATTATAAGTTTAATTTAGTACTATAAGCAGAATTTACCATCCAGAATTAAGGCTATTTCAGTTTCCATCCTCTAATAAATAAAAACATTTGTTGAAACTTAAATTGCTCTTCTCAGTGAAAAGTTTAGCAAGTCTTCTGTAAACATATCCATCTCTGGTGCCTAAAGCTTTCTCCTTCTGTGTTAGGCAGCAACCCTGCCCTGCCCTTGTTTAAACTGAAATTGAAAGTGGCTGCTCAGACCAGAAACAGTGGCTCACACCTGTAATCCCAGCACTTTGGGAGGCCAAGGCAGGCAGATCACTTGCGGTCAGGAGTTCAAGACCAGCCTGGCCAACATGGTGAAACACCATCTCTACTAAAATACAAAAATTAGCCGCCTGTGGTGGCACACACTTGTGATCCCAGCTACTTGGGAAACTGACACAGGAGAATCACTTGAACCCAGGAGGGGGAGGTTGCAGTGAGCCAAGATCGCACTACTGCACTCCAGCCTAGATGGCAGAGCAAGACTCCATCTTAAAAAAAAAAAACAAAGTGGCTCCTGGGGAGGGATAGCATTAGGAGAAATACCTAATGTAGATGACGGGGAGATGGATGCAGCAAACCACCATGGTGTTTGTATACCTATGTAACAGTCCTGCACGATCTGCACATGTACCCCAGAACTTATAATAAAAAAGGTTTTTTTAAAGTATCTCCTCAGATTTGGCCCCTTCTTATATTTGGCCACTGCCTTGCAGCCTTGTACTTCATATTGCCACCCTGGTGTTGATATGACTTGGTGCCTCATTCCTGAAGCTGCCTCCCTCATTACTCATTTTATTGCTGTCTCAGAGGGGAAGTGGGTGATTCACAATCCTTAAATAAAGTGGTTTTCACCTACCTAGGACTTCTCAAGTGAACATACATTTAAACAATTGGGTTGAAAAGATGTGTAACTAGAACAATAAAGACTGAAAAAGAAAGCTGAGGCCAGTTTAGTTTTTCAGAGGCTCCTCATCTGTTGAGTGGTACCCCCAGGCTCCCTTGCTTCTTGTCTCCCACTGCCTGTGATGGAGAAGCCTCTCATCAAACACTGGGAGCTGCTTCACCATACTCAACAGGCTATTGCCAGAAAGATTCCGCACCTGGGTAAAGCATCCTCAAGGAAATAACCCATTGTCCTTCCTAGAGTAAACCAGCTTCATCCCTAGAACCACCACATATGCTTTTCCCCTGGTAAGTTCTTACCTGTTAACACTGAAACCTACATTGTCGCTGCTGATAATGTATCAGAAACATGATCTAACCTAGGATTCGGTATTTGGATTTCTTATTCTAGTATTTATTAATAATTCAATTTGAGAAGACTACCTAGACCATTTGAGTTTTATAATCTTTAATTCCTAGCTCCAAAGCTAATCCACTTGGTAATATCTAGACTGGAAATCCTTGTTAAGTACCTGGACCTTTTCACAAGGGAGGTTTTGTTAACTGGTTGGAGTCAGATTGGAGAATTTCATTTCTATTCATTTTTGGTTTTCTCTTTCTTTTTCTTTCCTTCCCCGCACCCCAGGGCTACCAAGAAAAGAACAAATTCATTGCCGCACAAGGTAAAGTAATGACAACTTTTTACTCTTAGATTTAGCCACGATTCCATAATGGGTTTGGGTTTTTTCTTCCAAATGCTGAATGGATTAACCAGAATTCTGTAGCTTTTCTGTAATTTTTACCACCTGAAAGAATTGTAATCCATTATACAGGTTTGCAACTAACAGCCTTCATCTTGATGACTTAGTATCCAGGGATCCAGGGATCCATTAAGTCTTTTTGTATATGTATATTAAAAAGACTGGAAAAGGCTCTATACACAAAACACAGTCTAATGAGGCTCTACGTCCTTGGGGCTAATTAACCCTAGGTTCCAGCCATGTTGCTCAGAGTTCAAATTAGGAATCAGTTTCCAGAGAGGATCAGCCACCTCACAGGGCCCAAGCTGGTTCTTCTCCCCCAGCTCGTGGGCCTGAGCCTCATCATTATTCAGATAAGTGGCCTAGGAACCCTCATAGCAGGGACCCAGCACTGTGTCCCTTATGTGTTCTATACACATCTCCAGGCCTGCTGTTCTCACAAGTGTCTTCACTCTTGGAACCCTAGTGAAAACATATGGATATTTGCAGCATTAAAAAGTAATTGAGACTGGGCACCATGTCTCACGCCTGTAATCCTGACACTTTGGGTTGAGGGGGCAAGACAGGAGGATCGTCTGAGCCCAGGAGTTAAAGATCAGCCTGGCCAACATAGTGAAACCCCATCTCTACTAAAAATACGAAAAATTAGCCAGGCCTGGAGGCATGCACCTGTGATCCCAGCTACTTAGGAGGCTGAGGCACAAGAATCTCTTGAACTTGGGAGGTGGAGATTGCAGTGAGTGAGGCAAGATCAAACCACTGTACTCCAGCCTCAGTGACAGAGCGAGGCTGTCACCTCAAAAAAAAAAAAAAAATCAAGGCTGGGCACAGTGATTCACGCCTGTAATCCCAGCATTTTGGGAGGCCGAGGTGGGCGGATCACAAGGTTAAGAGATCGAGACCTCCTGGCCAACATAGTGAAACTCTGTCTCTACTAAAAATACCAAAAAAAAATTAGCTGGGCATGGTGGTATGTGCCTGTAGTCCCAGCTACTCAGGAGGCTGTGGCAGGAGAATAGCTTGAACTGGGGAGGAGATTGCAGTGAGCCTAGATCGCGCCACCGCACTACAGCCTGGGTGACAGAGTGAGACTCCGTTTCAAAAAAAGAAAAACAGGCTGGGCGCGGTGGCTTACGCCTGTACTCCTAGCACTTTGAGAGGCCGAAGTGTGTGGATCACCTGAGGTCAGGAGTTCAAGACCAGCCTGGCCATCGTGGTGAAACCACATCTTTTAAAAAAAAAAAAAAGAGATAGTCATTAGGGACTACAAGATTTATAAAAACAAAGTTCTCCCTTTTCACATCTCTAGTCTAATGTCCCTGGGGCAACCATTTTTTATCTATTGGCTTCTTACAGTAGATGACATCATCTGATCCCCTTACAGAGCAGCTCCCCCTCAGACAGACATGCACCCACATGTTCTTTTCCCCATTTTCCCAGAAGAGTCAAATCACAATTTGGGATTAGGGTAATATTTATTATTATTATGAGTTTACAAATATTCACAGCCGAAACACACAGTATTATGTTATTTTTTTGTATGTTATTTCTGTCCCCCTTTTTTTTCAATCATTGTGTTTTTTATATACCTACCACTGATTTTCCTCTCAAACTCTTTACCAGAAGTGTATCTCTTCTCTCAGTATCTTTAGATACATGAGGTTTAATTTTTTTATCTTGAGATCCTTCTAGAACCTTCTTTCTTCAGTTGCACTGTGGATTGGTTGCTCTGTATCCTCTGGCAGAGTTAGTCTAAGACTTGCCTTCACCAGTACCCCAGGAATTCCATTAGCCTCTCTGCTGTGTTGGATCTCATTTATTTTCCTCTGTTTGCTCTCTCATGTTTGTTTAGAATTTGCTTTTTTGGGGGGCTGAGGACTTTGATTCTATTGTTTAGAATTTTCTAGTGACTTTCTGAAAAGGGCAAAATTTATGGGAGGTAAATTTTGAATTCTAGCCTGAACAAGTCATCCAACCTTTCTGGGGTTGATGACACCCACCTCAGAGCATAATGGGAAGGAATAAATGCCATATGAAGCACTTAACTCACTGTCAGGCCCATAATGTAGGTGTTCTTGAGCAGTCATGATTTCCAATTCTCGACTGTAATGTCCTTGGGAAACATCATTTGTGTTCTGTTTATATTTTGACAACCTTCCCCCCAGCCTCATTCTAGTGAAGTGCCTGGCACAGACCTGGTGAAACATGGGAAATGCTCAGTTAGTAGCTGGGATGGATACATGGGTTTGATATATAGCTGGGGACATTTGGGCACAAGCTTCCAAAAGTCAGGAATGGATGTTCCCAGCCTCACATGATCTTTCTTCTTGGTGTGTGTTCTCTTCATTTTTGCTGTTGGCTACTTTAGGACCAAAAGAAGAAACGGTGAATGATTTCTGGAGGATGATCTGGGAACAAAACACAGCCACCATCGTCATGGTTACCAACCTGAAGGAGAGAAAGGAGGTAAGTGGAGAAATTGATTGTGAACAGCAGAGGGATCGTTCTGCATACAGGCTCTGAGTTTAAGCCTGGCTGTCTACCCATTATGGGTGCTATGCCAGAAGTTCATCCAGAATGACACAGGCTGAAGTTTACCAGACTTTGCTATGGCCTGGAAGCCTCAGATGAACCTCAGGTGTATGCCTAGAGCACATTCCCTATATTTGGTAGTCAAACAACTCACCCTGGTTCCAAAACAACCTGAAAGAAACTGACTTGGGTCATCAGCTAAAAAAAAGCCACAGAGGAGCTTTTTTCCCCTGGCTTCTCTAGTCCCTCATTTCCCTGGTTTCCTGCCTTGCATGCTGAGACGTTTGGTATATCTTGGAGTCAGCAGAGGGAGCTTTATGAACTGAGACCCTGTAAGCCAAAGGAAATTTGAGGCCTTGGCCTGATCCTGGCACAGCCTCCTGACTGGTCCTTTTTCTTTTGTGGCTACCAAGTGTATGCTTGGCCTAACCAGCTCCATCACTGGGCCACAGCCAGAGCCAATCCTGGGTCCTGGGATCAAGCCCCAGAGGATTACCTATTTGTTACAGTCTTCTTAAGGATGGCCCTTGAGTCACCTTGATCCAAGGGTATTGGGTGTCGTGATCAACAGCTCCATAATGGTGTGGGAAGACAGTTACTAGGGTTGGGCTTTAGTTTAGTCTCCTCCAACCAAACCTCTGGCTCTTGGAAGCTATCCAAAGCCCAGACAACAGAGAAAGCCCTAGGCCTCTCATGGCAGGTTTACAGTCTACATCAGTCCACCCTGGTGGCCTCTCATAGCAGGCTGCTGGTTCGAGGGATTCAAATAGGCTTTCTCCTAGAGCATAACCTGAGATGTTTGGAAGTGCAGATTTTGTAAAATCTGAAGGTAAAATGGCTTCATATTTGCCTGAACCAAGGGAGTGTTAGTGGGAACGATTGTATGAGTATGTTCATGATTTTGTAGTATGAGCTTAGGGCTATGTGTAAATTAGGAGATTGTGCTCAACAGGATGGAAAAGATGGGCACGGTGGCTTACTCCTGTAATCCCACCACTTTGGGAGGCCGAGGTGGGTGGATCATGAGGTCAGGAGTTCAAGACCAGCCTGGCCAAGATGGTGAAACCCCTTCTCAACTAAAAATACAAAAAAAAAAAAAATTTAGCCGGGCTTGGTGATAGGCACCTGTAATCCTAGCTACTCGGGAGGCTGCGTTAGAATTGCTTGAACCCCGGGGACGGAGGTTGCAGTGAGCCGAGATCGCGCCATTGCACTCCAGCCTGGGCAACGAAGTAAGACTCCGTCTCAAAAAAAAAAAAAAAACGTAAATGTGTAGCTGACTGAGGTAGAGAAGAGGCCAAAGGGCCTTCTGGAGGACTTTAATCTTGGCTTTGTGGGTTCTCCCATCCAGGCCCTTTGCATCTGCCAAGGGCAGGAAGTCTAAGGTCAGAGAATGCATGGCTTTTTCTTTCCAGTGCAAGTGCGCCCAATACTGGCCAGACCAAGGCTGCTGGACCTATGGGAATATTCGGGTATCTGTAGAGGATGTGACCGTCCTGGTGGACTACACAGTACGGAAGTTCTGCATCCAGCAGGTACTGTCTTCTCTGTCCTTTCTCAGTTCTCATGTAGGATCTGCTGACTGCTAAGAGAGGGAACAGGCTGGGTCATCCCCACTTACTCAGGGTGGTCAGGAATTGCTGAGTATGCATTGTGTTCTGAAACCAGAGATATGGGCTCCGGGAAACTTCTCTATCAAAGCTAAAGGAGCAGCATTTTCACGACTGGCGAAAAATTACCTGCTGAGATAGAGTCTGATCATTTAGAAATGACCAAGCACTATGGAAAGGGAGCAGAGGAGGCAGTACAGACTCCTAGGTGCTTGGCTCTCCTTTCTCCTTTCCTACCCTGAAAACTCCTAACATCAAGGATATGATGGGCCTGCCCCTGGCCCTCCAGGCGACCCTGGAGACCTGAGCAAAGGTCACCTTCAGCCAAGGGGCAGGGCGGTACTGCGAAAAGAGGACTTAGTCGGGAGCACTGAATTTTAGTTCTGACCCTGCCATTGACTAGTTCTGGGACCTTGTCTCTCTGGTTAACTAACCCCCCTGGGTACACTCACTTTTCCATTGTCACTGGCAACCACAGCTGTCACCTTCCCTCCCCTAGTACTGCCCACCCTTGGGTATCAAGGCCAACACACAGGATCTCTTCACTTCACAGGTGGGCGACATGACCAACAGAAAGCCACAGCGTCTCATCACTCAGTTCCACTTTACCAGCTGGCCAGACTTTGGGGTGCCTTTTACCCCGATCGGCATGCTCAAGTTCCTCAAGAAGGTGAAGGCCTGTAACCCTCAGTATGCAGGGGCCATCGTGGTCCACTGCAGGTCAGTGTGACCTGACCCTTGCCTCCCCACCCCCACATTTTGCCCCCATGGCCAGAGCAGGGGAACAGCACAAGGGCCCTGGCTGAGGAGGCTGGCGTAGAATAGATGACCTATTGGGGCACCAGCGCAGCAGCCAGAGACTTCCAATTTCTAGTGGAGGGTGGAGAATATGACTCAAAGGAGGGTAGGGCAGTCCTCCAAGATTGAGAGTGGGGAGACCGTGCGTGCTGTGAAGCCAAAAGGCTGGGTCAAGTGCTTGCCATATATATTTGCAGCTTTCGGACCCTTCTAAGTATCAGAGTGCTTGGTCCTCATAGCTGGAGGTCAGGATTCAGGACATACTGGAGTTGTTGGCTCCAGGAGAGTCCCAGCTCTACCCCATTCATAATTAGCATTTACAGCCTGAAGGAGGAGCCCCAGCCTGTGCTGCCTCTCCCTGTCTGCTCCCACAAGGCAGGCCGGCCATCCCTATAACCCCCCGCTCTCTGGCTACAGTGCAGGTGTAGGGCGTACAGGTACGTTTGTCGTCATTGATGCCATGCTGGACATGATGCATACAGAGCGGAAGGTGGACGTGTATGGCTTTGTGAGCCGGATCCGGGCACAGCGCTGCCAGATGGTGCAAACAGATGTGAGTGATCTGTGGGTCAGTTGAGGGTGGGGGGGTTCCAGGACTAAAACATCAGCCCATGTTGAGGATTCACTCAGTCTCCCAGGTTATTGTAAATGATTATCATACAGTGTGATGATGGGGTTTTATAAATAATGTATTCAAAGAAACTGAGCACAGAGGAGGTTGTGGCTTTGTGCCTGAGAGAGTCAGGAAGTTCACTGGGCTCAAGGATTAGGGAACAGGCAGCTGAAAGAGCCAGTGCCCAGAGACATGATGCAGCTCGCCCACATCTGGGAGCAGCAGTGAGATTGGCTCTGCAGTTGGGGCATAGCACCAAGAGGGAGGGAGGCAGGGACCAGACTATCACAGGCTTTGTGTGTCTCCAGTTTCTGACAGCCCTTTCAGACTATCAAATCTGCACTCTCAGAATGAGCAGGAATTGAGTTTGTCCTTCTCTCCAGTCTTCCACCACCCCTAACGTAAACCTGGACCCTTCTTCCCAAGTTATGCACCCCCACAGGGACTCCTGCATTTCAAGTCCTGCTTCACTGTATTGGGATAATAAGAGGGAATCCTTTTATTCCTGCTAGTATCAAAGGAGAAGAGGACTAGAGTGAAGTGGGGCTGGAGCGGGTGATCTGGCATGAGGACTATGTTGTATGTAACTGAGAAGTTGGGTGTCAATCGTGTTTCAGATGCAGTACGTCTTCATATACCAAGCCCTCCTGGAGCATTATCTCTATGGAGATACAGAATTGGAAGTGACCTCTCTAGAAACCCACCTGCAGAAAATTTACAACAAAATCCCAGGGACCAGCAACAATGGATTAGAGGAGGAGTTTAAGGTGAATTGGGAGCTAGATAATTTCCTTCAGATTGAAGGATCCTGGTAATCTGGGGAACATGGGACACTTGACTGTGCATTTACCAACAGTGAATCCCCTTGTGAGACATGCCAGTGGTTAAAGAGGTGGCGCTTTCCTTATACTCTAGTAATTCTTAACCCATCCTGCATGTTGGAATCACTTAGGTTGTGTTTAAGTGGGGAGAAGCAGGCAACAGTATTTTTTTAAGGCCCCCAGACCTCCCAGGTGATTATGATATACAGCAAGAGCAGTTTTTTCTGTAAAGGCCAGATAATAAATATTTTAGGCTTTGCAGGCCACATGGTTTCTGTCCAGCTACTTAGTGCTGCCTTTGTAACACAAAGGCAGCCATAACCAATAGGTAAACAAATGAGTGTGGCTGTTTTGTAAAACTATATTTGTAGGCAGCAGGCCAGATTTGGCCTCTGGACCTTAGATTGCTGATAGCTCCTATATGCCACTAAACAATGGTTCTCAACACACCTAAGGCATATGTCACACTGTCATTGGTAAAAATGCTCTCCCAGAAGCAAGAGATCCTGATTGGGGTGGGGAGGCCCACTTTCCTTAGAGAACTTCTCAGATAATACATGTACACAGATTTCCTTGGGATTCTGTCAAGATGTGGGTTCTGCCAGGCACGGTGGCTCACACCTGTAATCCCAGCACTTCGGGAGGTCGAGGTGGGCAGATCACCTGAGGTCAGGAGTTCAAAACCAGCCTAGCCAACCTGCTGAAACCCCATCTCTACTAAAAATAGAAAAGGTGGCACATGCCTATAGTCCCAGCTGCTTGTGAGGCTGTGGCAAGAGAATCACTTGAACCCAGGAGGCAGGGTTGCAGTGAGCTGAGATCATGCCACTGCACTCCAGCGTGGGTGACAGAGCGAGACTCCATCTCAAAAAAAAAAAAAATAAAGATGTGGGTTCTGATTCAGCAAGTATGAGTTAGAGCTTGAGATTCTGCATTTCTTTCTTTCTTTTTTTCTTTTTTTTGAGATGGAGTTTCACTCTTGTTGCTCAGGCTGGACTACAGTGGCACAATCTTGGCTCACTGCAACATCCGCCTCCTGGGTTCAAGTGATTCTTCTGTCTCAGCCTCCTCAGTAGCTGGGACTATAGGCACGTGCCCCCATGCCTGGCTACTTTTTAGTAAAGACAGAGTTTCAGCATGTTGGCCAGGCTGGTCTCAAACTACTGACCTCAATTGATCCGCCCACCTCGGCCTACCAAAGTGCTGGGATTACAGGCATGAGCCACCACGCCTGGCCTGAGATTCTGCATTTCTAATAAGATGAGGCCAACGCTGCTGGGGTATGGGCTACACTTTGAGTAGCAAGTGTCAAGAAAGAGCCTCAGAATCAGGGTAAGAAGGATGCAATTCTGAATAAGTTTTTTTGAAGAGTCTAAGGCAGCTTCTGGGAGTGGAACTGCAGAGTGGACACACTCCCTCCTATGATGTTGGGAGATCCCTTGCTCTAGGATCACAAAATTTCAGGCCAGGAGAATCTCAGGAGAGTCCACAGGAGCCTGGAAGAATGTTTCCCAAACAGTCTCTTGGCTTCAGTGTTCTAACAAGAACATATGGGAATGGAGACCAGGCCCTGGTGAGAAGAGCAGTATGCAGCCAGAGTGGCCTGGAGGTGCAGGCTGAGTGACAGGCATAATCTTGTCTAGTTCAGTTACTGGGATCAGTAATGTTTCCCCTCCCCTTCCCAATTCAGAAGTTAACATCAATCAAAATCCAGAATGACAAGATGCGGACTGGAAACCTTCCAGCCAACATGAAGAAAAACCGAGTTTTACAGATCATTCCATGTAAGAGCCCTCCCTCCACTCCAAAACCTTATTGCCACATCCCCCTATTCCCTCCACCCCTTCTACTTCTCAGGTACTAGTTAATGATTGGCTTGTAGACAAGAATCATGGCGTTGCCTCTTGTTGCACCCAGTTAACAACATGGCATTGCCTCTTGTTGTTAGTGGCTTCTGGAAATAAAAGAATGTAAAGGCCAAAGGCTTTTTCCCTAATGGGCTAGGAACAGACATGTCCTTGCCCAGCTGGGATTCTAATCTGCTCAAGGCCTGAGGTGGGAGCAATGCAAGGAGTGGGAGAAGACAAATGATACTGGCTAGCCATGAGCCGCTGTCCTTCTTACAGATGAATTCAACAGAGTGATCATTCCAGTTAAGCGGGGCGAAGAGAATACAGACTATGTGAATGCATCCTTCATTGATGTAAGTGGTGGGTGTGACCCCTGAGCCCCCAACACCCCATGGAGATTCAGCCGGGACTTGCAGTGCCTCCCTCCCATACCTGCTGGGGAGGATCATGTTTGAATCAATTAACAAATAATGAATTAATACCCACCCACCCACTCACCCTCTACACTGTGTCTGTCCAGCTCCGTAGAGCAGAAGGTCGGGGGAAACAGATGGCATGCACCAGTGTAATACCTGGAGGAAAAAGTTCACAGTGCAGACCATAGCCAAGAGGAACCTGGCTGCCCTCTGATCTTTCCCATTCCTGCTCTCTTCATCCACTTCCCTATCTCTTATAGAAAGTGACCAGCTTATCAGACAGGATTTAGTCCTTGACCAAAGGGCAGCTCTGTATGGGCTGGGTTTGCCTCGAAGCAGTCTCCATTCCTTCCTAGTGGCCTGTCTTCTGCATTAGTCCCTTTCTGATTAAACTATCTCACCCTTGCAATTAACCTGGCCTGTGCAGGGCTACCGGCAGAAGGACTCCTATATCGCCAGCCAGGGCCCTCTTCTCCACACAATTGAGGACTTCTGGCGAATGATCTGGGAGTGGAAATCCTGCTCTATCGTGATGCTAACAGAACTGGAGGAGAGAGGCCAGGTGAGCTCAAAAGGTCCTGGGCAGTGAGAGACAGAGATAGTGTGTGTAAATTGGGAGGTTGGGGAGGCAAAGACCTTTGACTTACATGATCCAAAGAGTACATTTGCACAGTATAAGTATATACTTAAATGTGTGTAAGTACATAGGCATTTCCAGGCTTGCCCAGCCAGTTGGTGTCTAAGCAGTCATTAGCTTCTCTCAGGACTAGAAAAGCTGTATGATCTGAGCCTCCATGTGATACCTAGATAGCTCACACCCCTTCACTTTCTCCTGAATATAGTCCCTCCTAGACTAGCCTTTGTGTAGCACCCCAAGCAGGGCAGCTAGGTCAAGGTTCTGAGGTGGACCCCATTATGAGTGGCCCAAAGAAGGGATTGCCCCTTTGCTGACTACACAAAATAAAGCAGTAGAATTTGAGAAATTAAAAAAACAAGAAACTTAAGTTTAATATTCAGTAATAAGGAAATCTTTTAAAGAAGAAAGCCCTCGGGTCAATTAAAAAGCAGAGTTGACTGGAAACTCATACTAAAAAGGGACCCTAGCAGCCCCCTAGGTCAGCTTCCCCTCAGTATAGGAAACCTCCTAACATTGTTCCTGAGTCAGAATCACACAGCCTCTACTAAGCACATTCAATCTCAGGGATATCTCCCTTACCCCCCACATTACGGGGGACCGAGTCTGTGTTCTGACAGTGCTTATTCTTTTAAAAATTATTTCTGTTGAAGGTTGCACATTGCAGCAAATGAGTGGTTCATTATGCCTGGAGTGTCACTTAGCAGGGATCAGAATCTAGAGAATAGGCCCGGAGAGAAACTAGCAAAGCCCGGTGAGAAAGTTCCTTCTGAGCCACAGTGAAGAGTTTGGACTTTATAAAGCAATTGAAGAGCCCTTGACAATATCTGATTTGTGTGTTTTTTTTAATCCCTCTGGCAGCAGTGAGAAGGACGCATGAGAACTGTGGCAGTAATGCTGGTGGCCTGGACTTGGGTGGTGAGAGGGGGCAGTCCCAGAGAACGTGAAGTGGGGTAGAATTAAGGATGACACCCACTCACGACTCATTGAATTTATAGTCAAACATTTAAACACAAAGTATGTTTTACATTAGTTGTCCTAAGTTACTAGTTGTTCCCTATTCTGTACTTGTGTTGATACAAGGCTTTATACATATTTGCTCACCCTGATGTTTCATTACATCAGGATTTTTTTTTTCTTTTTTTTTTTTTTTTTTTTTTGAGACAGGGTCTCACTTTGTCACCCAGGCTGGAGTACGGTAGTGCAATTGTGGCTCACTGCAGCCTCAACCTCCCAGGTTCTAGCGATCCTCCCGCATAGCCCTCCAAAAGTAGCTAGAACTAAAGGCACGTGCCACCACACCTGGCTAGTTTTTGTATTTTTTTGTAGAGTCAGGGCTTCACCATGTTGCCCAGGCTGGTCTCGAACTCCTGGGCTCAAGTGATCCATCCACCTAGTTGACCCAAAGTGCTAGGATTACAGGTTTTTAAATTAACTATTCTTCCCAGACTTGTATCATGTAACTAATCAAAAGACATACTCTGAAGGTTATCATCTTTTTTTTTTTGAGATGGTGTCTCACTCTGTCGCCCAGGCTGGAGTACAGTGGCTCAATATGGGGTCACTGCAACCTCCGCCTCCCAGGTTCCAACAATTCTCCCGCCACAGCCTCCCTAGTAGCTGGGATTACAGGTACCCACCATCATGCCTGGCTAATTTTTGTATTTTTGTAGAAACAGGGTTTCACCATGTTGACCAGGCTAGTCTCAAACTCCTGACCTCAGGTGATCTGCCCACCTTGACCTCCCAAAGTGCTGGGATTATAGGCATGAGCCACTGTGCCTGGCCTCTTCATCATCATTAATAACAATACCGAAAAAAATTTTTTTTTAAATAACAATACTGATGAGGTAGGTGGTCGGTTAAGGTGCTTGGCTTTGCACTCAAGGAAGCACACACCTGAGTAACAAAGGCCAGTTGGGAAATGAGCCACTCTGTTCTCAGGAGCTAGGTGCCTGCTGCCAGCCCTCTCTGATCAGTCATGATGGAACATGTAGATCAGACCAGGGCCCTACATGTGGTTCCTCCTGCACCCCCACCCTCCAGATCTGTGATGGGCAAGACCAAAGAACAGGCCAAAGAGCTGGAACAGCAAGCACAAGGACCATCTTGGCCCACTGCCCTGTGATAAAATGGGGCCCAGTGAACACTTGTTCCTCTGTCCAGTCAGATGCAGGCCCTTCCATCCTTGAAAAGGACCTAGTGAGACTAAAGGGCGGGGGGCAGGAAGCATTTCATGTGTGTAGCAGTGGGGAGGAGAGTCATGTGCACACAAATTCTCCTGCCTATTGAGTGAGGTCTCTTCCCTTCCACCTTCCAGTGTACCTTATGCTCTGTCTTCCTAGAGCCTGTGAAGCAGACAGTAGTGCTTGCCCTCAGAAGCTTCTGAGTGGATCAGAACAGGATATTAGTGATGTTCTTTATAAGGCCTCACTGGCACCCAAGTTCAATTTCTGTTTCTTTCATGTTGTCAAGTGTAGCTCCTAGAGGTAGTAACACAATAAGCCTAAGTGATACAGTGAAAGGTGGCTACGTTTATACAGTGACACTACCATCTTCACCTACAGTATTAAGTTCTGAGAGAAAAAAATCTGATCTCAAAATATAAATTTTGTACCTACATAAATTAAAATTGCAAATGAATTAAAACTTAAAATCATCTCCTTCTGCTCGATTTGTATTTTTTGTTTTTTAGATTTGAGATGGTGTCTTGCTCTGTTGCCCAGGCTGGAGTTCAGTGGCACAATATCAGCTCACTGCAACCTCTGCCTCCAGGGTTTAAGCAATTCTCCCACCTCAACCTCCCAAGTAACTGGGATTACAGGCATGTGCTACCATGCCCAGCTAATTTTCATATTTTTAGTAGGGACAGAGTTTCATTATTTTTAGTAGAGACAGAGACCAGCCAGGCTGGTCTCGAACTCCTAGCCTCAAGTTATCTGCGTGTCTTGGCCTCCCAAAGTTCTAGGATTACAGGCATTAGCCATTGCACCTGACCTCCTTCTGCTCTATTGTAACCAAAAGGGTCCACCCAGATGCTTGGTAAGGCCTGGATTTCCTCAGCAGCTGCAGCTTAGATCATTATCAGCCTGGGGAGGCAGAGCAGTGCCAGGAATTCCCATGCTGGGTCAGCCCAACCCTAGGCCTCATCCTGCTTCTCTAGTGAAACGTGATAGCATTAGTCTCCACAAAGCTATGTGTCCCCATCACCATTGTCAGCCTTAGACCACATGAGAGACTTCATGCTGTCTGGTGGAAAGAGAGTAAACAGTAAGAGAAAAGACAGAAAAGCTTCCCTGTTTCACTTGTTTAGGATGCTGTTATCTAGAGGTCATAACCTGAATACACAAATCTGAGATTAAACTCCAGTCCCCAGCTTTCTTCTACTTGAACACCCATTCCCCATCTTCTGTCCCTCACCCACTGATGACTTTAGCACCTGGCTTACTGCTCCTTTTGAGCCCCTGTTCCTGACTCTGGTTTTGGAGGCATCGGTCACCAAGTGGATGGTACATCTACCATTAGTCTATTTCTCAGCTTCCTCAGCCACCTGATCCTGTGGTCAAGTCACGATCTGCCCTGTACCTGCACCATCTGGAATCTCAACAAGGCATCCACCCTATTTACTGCCTCCTTCCCCCCACCTCAGTATTCTTTTACTCCAGTCATTTTTGTCTTCATCAAGTCCTTAGAGCCATTGATGCTTCTACTTCTCAACATCAGTTACCCTGAACATGTCCTCACCTTCCTCCTTACTCTGTTTTTGTGTTTTGAGTTTTGTTTTTGAGCATTTGAGTTTCCTAATTTGAGTTTTTGTGATATGTCATCATTATCTTTCCTTATTCCCTTCTGCTTTCTTAATTTCATGGCAGGCTCTCTAGTAAAACCGTTATATGCCTCCATCTGATATAGCAAACATCACTGGGCAAAAATACAAAATACTGTAGTGCCAAAAGCTCTCACGTTGAACTCATGACCACAAATCTCATAGGGGTAATTGGTGCCATCTAGCAATGCTACTGCTCTTCCTTCTCTTCCTGAAACATCCAGCATCCCCTCTTGCCTGTCCCATCACACTCGTACCTTAGCTTGTGACCTGGCCTTATTCTTCTCCAAGAAATCAGACGAGAACACTGTCATTCTCCCACCCCCAAACAACCAGCCTCTTCAAATCTGTACCAAATCTCTCACCTTCTCTCTTGTTACAGTGGAAAAGGGTTTCTGCATCTCTCAGTCCAGCCGTCCACTGTGCTCTTGACCCCATTCCCTCCTGCCTGCTCAGAGATGTTGCTGCTATAACCATCTTCTCTCCCACCTCCATCAGCATTTCCCCTCTAACCACTACTCTCGTCAGCCTATACATGTTACATTGCCTGTCTTTTAAAAACAAAAAATCTGCTTATCCCACTTTCCCTTCTGCCTACTATGCTATTTCTCTGCACCCCTTCCCAGCAAAACTCGTTCAAAAAGTTGGCTTTTGGCCAGGCAAGGTGGCTCACACCTGTAATCCCAGCATTTTGGGAGGCTGAGGTGGGCAGATCATGAGGTCAGAAGATCAAGACATCCTGGCCAACATGGTAAAAACCCATCTCAACTAAAAATACAAAAATTAGCTGGGCGTGGTGGCACATGCCTGTAATCCCAGCTACTCGGGAGGCTCAGGCAGGAGAATCACTTGAACCCGGGAGGCAGAGGTTGCAGTGAGCCAAGATCGTGCCACTGCACTCCAGCCTGGGCGACAGAACAAGATTCCATCTCAAAAAAAAAAAAAAAAGAGTTGGCTTTCTCCCCACAAGTTCTCTCTTTACCCTTTTCCTTCCAGTGTTAGCCCCACTAGGACTGCTTTAGTCAAGATCACCAATGACTGTCCTCTTGCCAAATCCAAAGGTCATTTCTCTTTTCTGATTTTTTTGTCCTTACAAGCAGCATTTGAAACAGTCAGTGCCTCCTTCCTCCTCAGAACAACTTACTTCCACAGCATCACCCCACTCACTAACCTGGCAGCTCCTTTGTTATTTCTTCTGTGACCTCCTCCTCTAAAACATTGGAGTATCCTAATCTCAGGCACTAGTCCACTCCATTTTCTTTTGACACACCAACCCTTAAGGATCTTAGCCAGTCCTGTGGCTTTAAATATAATCCATATGCCAGGGTTCTTCAGTCTATGTCTCCAGCCCAGTTACCTGTCCCAATGTGGGCTTCTGATTTCCTCCTTCCCTCCACACTAGACCACCCCACTCTTACCCATCTCAATAAATAATACCACCATGTCTAAAATCCAGGAGTTACCTTCCTTACTCCCCACTCCTCACCTCCCACATCCAGTCTGCCACTGAGTCCTGACAGAGGCTGAACCCCTCCCCCCGCACCCCACCACTTCTCTCTAGCATAACTGCAGTCATTCAAACAAGCTCTCATCTCTCGATGCTTGCCCAGTGTACTGTGGGACTGACTCATACGCACAGCCTCGGCTGCCTGGCGACTGGTCCTCCTGCTCTCATCCTCACCCACTCTTAGCTCTTCACATGGCAGCCCCTGGTCCTTTGAGAATATAAATCATTGTCACTCCTTGTCTTAAAAATCCTCTTTGAGGCCAGGCACGGAGGCTCACGCCTGTAATCTGAGCACTGGGAGGCCAAGACAGGCAGATCAGCTGAGGTCAGGAGTTTGAGACCCGCCTAACCAACATGGAAAAACCCCATCTCTACTAAAAATGCAAAATTAGCCAGGTGTGGCTACTTGGGAGGATAAGGCAGGAGAATCATTTGAACCCAGGAGGCAGAGGTTGCTGTGAGCCGAGATCATGCCATTGCACTCCAGCCTGGGCAACAAGAGTAAAACTCCATCTCAAAAAAAAAAAAAATCCTCTTTGGGCCAGAAATCTACCCATGTATATAAAATTTAGAGACTTTTGGTCAGGCAGAGTGGCTCACGCCTGTCATCTTACCACTTTGGGAGGCCAAGGCAGGTAGATCACCTGAGGTCAAGAATTTTAGACCAGCCTGGCCAATATGGCAAAATGCTGTCTCTACTAAAAATACAAAATTAGCTGGGCATGGTGGTGCACACGTGTAGTCCCAGCTACTTGGGAGGCTGAGGTGGGAGAATCACTTGAAACTGGGAGACTGAGGTTGCAGTGAGCCGAGATCATGCCAATGAACTCCAGCCTGGGTGACAAAGCGAGACTCACTCTCAAAAAAAAAAAAAATTTAGAGACTTTTGGTGTTGATATGTATTCCTCAGACTTGATATGTGTTTCTCTCTTAGAGATAGAGATCGTGCTGTGTTCCTCTAGCACACAGACGCTGTGGCTCTCACACCCATGTGGGACCTCATGGTTTTGATGGTTTTAAAGGCCTAGTCTTCATCCCAGCTGAAACTCTGTGTAAAACAGTGTTGAGAAAGAACTGTGGTAGCAAAAACCATTCCACCCACCAGTGCCATAAAAACCAATATAATGCTTGATTAAGGTGAGCCTTAATGAGAAATTTTTTTTTTTTTTTTGGCTGAGCTGGTTGAAAAGGGGCCCAGAGCACTGATCCCTGAGGCATTCCCAGGGCTCCTGGAGAGCATGGGTGGAAAAGCACTAGTCCAGGGCATGTCCTTGATTCACCACTTTAATAATCATGATTTTATTTGGACTGTGAGACTATTCACAATTTCTTTTTTTTTTTCTTTAGTTGACAGCGGATTTTGCATCAAGATGTGCACAATTTCTTTTTCTACTTATTTTTTTTCCAAATCTTTCAATGACATTATAGTATACATATGGTTGAGAATGTTTCAATTGCCAGTAGTGAAGAATCTCAGATCTTACCCCAAAATGCTCTAAAGAAATTGGCAGCATAACTGTGTGTTGTTAATATTTACATATTTATGCCTTGGCTTGCTCTGCAGACACTGAACAAATTCATTTACCAGATACTGAGAGCCTGCCATGTGCCAGGCATTGTTCAAGGTGTGGGGAATACAGAGATGAAAAGAGATGCAACCACTCCCACCCACAAGGAGCTATAGAGGGAAGTGAGCCAGGTGCAAGCAAAGACAGACAGTAGACCATCTCCTGCTCACTAGCAAGGACAGAAAGGCGAGTGCTAGCAACTTGAAGTTACCATTGCAGATCAAAAAGATAAAGGTAAAAGGGAGAAAGGATCCAGTGGCCTGGGCGGTGGTGAAGCCCATGGCTGGCTGGGAATGTGATGGGTTCCGATTTTCTGAATTAGCAGTCTGGTGGATGTAAGCAGCATTAACTATGAAAACACCCCATGGGAGAAAAAGAAAGGAATTGGAACATTTTCACTCCTCCTCTTCTCTATCCAGCCACCAAGTGTTGGATACCCTGTGAGCCTGTAGTCAGAGTTCTTTACAGACCTTGTCAGTGTTTCAGATGGCCTCCGGTGAGGATCAGAAATTAATTGGAATGATGTGATATAATGATCCTGCAAGTTTTTAATACTTTGGGGACAAAGTGTGTTGGCGTAAGAGGGATCAGGCTGCTTGTGGGCAGTGCTGCTTCTACACATGTGGTACTCTGAACCCCTCACCTCTCCCACTTGTCCTTCCAGGAGAAGTGTGCCCAGTATTGGCCATCTGATGGACTGGTGTCCTACGGAGATATTACAGTGGAACTGAAGAAGGAGGAGGAATGTGAGAGCTACACCGTCCGAGACCTCCTGGTCACCAATACCAGGGTAAGATGGGTGGTGTGTGCACTCTGCCCATAGGAAAAGCAGGGTTACCCCTGCCCCCCTGATCCGCTTTCTTCTAAAGGAGAATAAGAGCCGGCAGATCCGGCAGTTTCACTTCCATGGCTGGCCTGAAGTGGGCATCCCCAGTGATGGAAAGGGCATGATCAGTATCATCGCCGCCGTGCAGAAGCAACAGCAGCAGTCAGGGAACCACCCCATCACTGTGCACTGCAGGTATGGTTCACTCTTGCTCTCAGGGAGAGAGAGAAAGCCAGGAGGGGCAAACGAGGGAAGCTGATGACCTTGGGTCAGACTGAGGAAAGCCAGACAAGAGCAGGTTATTGGTGAGCACATGGTAGTCAACATTGATGCCAAGACAGGGATGCTGAGAGAGGACCCTGGAGCTTGAACTTGGCACAATAAGTGCTGGGGGACTAATGTTCAGATAGTGTGCAGGACAGCAGCAAGGGAGACTGGCAGTGGAGACCCCAGTTGTGCTATGTGAGGTGAGGGCCTGGCCTCCTTAAGAAGCACAGGAAAAGAAAACAGGGTAATTATTTTAAAAACAGTGCACTATAGGTATGGCTTGTCCTGTCTGTTCATTGAGGAAAAATGAACAAGACTAAGAACAGAGGTTGAAAGAAAGGAGGAGTCAAGGGTGTCTCCCAGGTTTGAACCTGGGTTGGTGTGACCAGGAGAAGAAAGATAGTAAAGAGGCTTGTTGGGGGGGAAAAGTAGAATTTTGTTTGGGGCATGTTGCTACAGATCGCATTTTAGAAAAAAAATGCACTCCTTTACTTAGAATCCTAACAACAGCTTACAAAGCCCAACATGTTCTGAGGACTCCTTGGCCAGGGCTGGCAGAAGATAATGTACACCATGGGCTGGTTCTGGCCCCACCCCCACCACTCTCCTTTCTTCCTTCATGAGCTACATGGCCTTCAGCACCCTGGGCACACTTCTACCGTGGGCCTGAAATGCTGGTTTCCCAGGCAGGCACAGGGCTTCGCCCAAGCCTTCCCTGAGTACCCTGCCTAGAACTCCCACTCCTCTTCCCTTCCCTTACCACACATCTTCTTGTCTGGGGACATTGCTAAGCCCTACAGTCCCTGACTCAAGAGTAGGCACTCAGTAAGTGTCTGGTGAGTGAATCAGCTGATGACATTGAACAAGGGGACAGTGTCAAGGGCAGAGTCTGGATTTCTTAGATTTAGGAAGAAAGTGAGAGATATGGAAAAGAATCAGCAGATACACAGCAGTGCAGGAAGTAGGGTTTGTCAGGGAAAGACAGGACTAGAGCTAGTTCTAACCTGAGCAAACAGCAGGTTAGGACAACCCAGGCCAGTGTGTGCAGGTAGACAGCAATGGCTCTGTGCTGGTGGGATATGAGTAAAGGTCATCCCCACAGTCCAACAGGCGAGTCCCTCTGTGGCACATGAGGCCAGATTGGGGCTGGGGGAGGGGTCCACAGGGCAAAGGCGAGTACTGGCCGCCTGCCCCTACCTGTTTGTCTGCCACTCACCCCCTGGAACAGAGGGCCATCACAGGTGTGGTAAGTGTGTCTGGTCCGTTGCAGCGCTGGGGCAGGAAGGACGGGGACCTTCTGTGCGCTGAGCACCGTCCTGGAGCGTGTAAAAGCAGAGGGGATTTTGGATGTCTTCCAGACTGTCAAGAGCCTGAGGCTACAGAGGCCACACATGGTCCAGACACTGGTATGCTCCTCACATGTTTGTCCCTGCCACCACACCATCTGCAGCCCTTCTCTGTCAGGGCCAGCTCTGGGAGGAGAGTCTTCAGAGAATCCTACCCAGTAGTCAGAAGACTGTCTAAACACAGACCTGCCCTTCCCCTCCAGAGGTGCCCCAAATACACAGGAAGCACATTGGGAGGCAGGGTGGCAGCAGTGGGTGCATAGTCCCTGTTGCCAGAGGATGGGACAGGTTAGAAGAGGGTGTCTGGGTGCCCCACAGGGCTCACCTGCACTTCTCTGTGGGTCTTGGGTAAGGAAGACCCAGGAGGAGTACCTGCCTTTGGGCTTGGGCTCCTTGTTAAGAGGTCTGACTTTTAACAAGCTGCACATCCACGGAGGTATTCCTGAATCCCATGGAGCTAGAAATGTTTGAGGGGGAAAGAAAAGTGAATGTTAGGAAGTTTGGGAGACAAGGTTCTGAGAGCCAGGGTGCATGCTAGCCTGGCAACCACGGTAAGTGTGGTCATGCTCAGCTACACTGTCACCCAGCCCAGCACACACATGTCTGACCTCTGTAGGCCCTGGATCAGCTCTGGTCAGCTCTGCTTGTAGAAGGTCTGCTGCACTCAGCCCAGAAGGGAAATGCTGTCAGAACTCTGGCAGGCAGATCAGAGCTCAGGTGGAAGTTCAGAAACATTCAGTTCCTCTCAATTTTCCATCTGCAAAAAAAAAAAAAAATGAGTCTGTTAGGAATTACAGGTACTGTGTGTTCTTCAGTAACCCTGGCTTTTTCCCTGCCTTTCATTCTCCAGGAACAGTATGAGTTCTGCTACAAGGTGGTGCAGGAATATATTGATGCGTTCTCAGATTATGCCAACTTCAAGTAAGCGACAAGGGCCCGTGGACCAGAAGGATTGCCTTTAATATTTTGTAATATTCTGTTTTGTTAATATACCCCAAATTGTGTATATATCTTATAACTGTTTTAGAAATTGGTACATAGGCTTCTATTACCTATTAGGTGGAGATTTTATATGTAAATGTGTTAGCACTGATAGTCCGTTTTCCAATGTTTTATTGGGGAATTAAATAGTGTGATGTTTGGATTGATATCGTGAAATCCTCAGCTGGGAAATTGGGCTGGATTGTTCTTTGGTTAATACATCTTTCCCTAAAGAAGATAAACAAAATCCTTTCCAGGTAGCTCAGCACCAACTAAGAAAAAAAAGCACAAAGTTCTCAGAGCTCTCGAGAAAAGTGGTTGTCCCCATGCCACCATGCACTGTAAATATCCCTCCCCTCTCTCCCTGGCCCCCTCCCCTGTCCCCACCACCTACATCGTGGGGAGTAATGGGACCAGAGCGGTATCTCTGGCACCACACTAGGGACTATCAGGTAATAAAAGCTTTGACTCCCTGAGGAAATGTCTCTTCCTCTCTCTGGGGTGGGGCAGCCGTATTGGCTGGGGCTCTCCTTGGCTGTTCTGGCCCTGCTGTTGCTGTTTTCTCTGAGCTGTCTAAGAGAAGCCACAGTCCCCCAGCTCCTCCTATCCACGAAGCACAGCCCCTCCAGCTCTTAGGTGATCTCCAGGACCCTCCTTTCATTCCCAGCACATCTTTGGTGTAGTGGTCCTGGCCAGCCTCCCTGCCTATGGAGGGTGGCCAGGTCCTCAGTGAGTCTCCTTAAAGACAGGAGCACAGGGGAGAGCGGAACTGGCTCAGCTTTGGGCTGAGGCCAGTCTGACCTATCCAGTCTGTGGTGCTTTGCTACAGAGCTCTCTGGATTGTTACCCTATCCAAGATAAGTCTTTATATCCACATGTATTGTGTTGAATTGATTCCATTTTATTTCATACGTGTCCTCATTTCCTGACAGTGTGAATGTATCTCAGATCTAGAAGTCAGAATGGTGGGAATCTCAGATCCCAACTTGGTTTTGAGTGACCTGTTAGACAAAAGTGTTGAACTTTTGTTTCTTAAAGAAGTTGGATGGCCGGGCGCGGTGGCTCAAGCCTGTAATCCCAGCACTTTGGGAGGCCGAGGCGGGTGGATCACGAGGTCAAGAGATCGAGACCATCCTGGTCAACATGGTGAAACCCCGTCTCTACTAAAAATACAAAAAATTAGCTGGGCATGGTGGTGCGTGCCTGTAATCCCAGCTACTCAGGAGGCTGAGGCAGGAGAATTGCCTGAACCCAGGAGGCGGAGGTTGCGGTGAGCCGAGATCGCGCCATTGCACTCTAGCCTGGGTAACATGAGTGAAACTCCGTCTCAAAAAAAAAAAAAAAAAAAAAAAGAAGTTGGATGTTCATTTATGTCTCACATAACAGTCTGTCCTGTCCAGAGACCGAGTATCCCTAACAATATTGTTATCATCATCATGATTCAAGCTGGGTCACTGCCATGTCTATACTCCACCTTGAAGAAGGAGCATGGAGAGCCAGCAGCTTCATTTCTAAGGACAGGAAACCAAATCTGCACCTTTCATTTCCACTCATACCCCATATTCCACTCATCAGCTCCACAAGTAGGTTTTTACCTGGTCATAGCTATGCTACAGGGGTTGCTGGGGAAGTGTGGTCTTTTGTTGAGGGCACACTGAGAGAGTGGGTGTGTCCACTGCCTCCCAGCGTCATGAGCAGCTCACCGAGAGCAGGAGAGTGAACTGGTGGCTGTGGCTGTCAGGCAGGGCCTTTCTTAAAGAGCCAGTGCAGGCCTGGGCTCATCAGAGGCTTCTGGAGTGAAAGGTGGCACCCCAGCCTGGTCCAGGGAGGCATTTTCAGGGGTCAGCACTGCTGTACCTCTTGGAGGAGGTGGGACTTGAACTGGACCCACAGGATGCTGGGAATTTCAATGAGCAAAAAGGAAGAAAGGCCAGTGAAGCCACATTACAGAGGGCCTCAGAGTCCAGATAAAGCATTTAACACGGAATGGCTCCAAGAGGAAAGCCTGTCTGTGCACCATGTATCCAGGATGTTTGTGGGAAGGAAGGTGATGTGCAGAAAGGACCCAGGAGGCCTGCAGGAGGCAAGGGCTGCAACAGAACCCCTCTGGAAGTTTACAGGAGATGAGTGTGAGTCATTAGAGACATTCAGTTCTGTAGGAACTAAGGAACTCCCAAGAGGCAGTAAACTCAAAACTCACTAGTCTCGAGAGAAGCATGGATAAATTAGGCAAACACAGAATCTGAGGAATTTCTGATGAGAGGTGTCAAGTCTAGGGAGCAGCTCCTGGCTCCTTGCAAGCTACCCTTCAGTGCTCTGTGTGACCAAGTTCAAGTCAACGCAGGAGGACAGGCACAGGTCAGCAAGCCACTCAGTGAATGTGCAGGTGAGGCTATTCACAGGCACCTGTGCACCTCCCAGCAGGCTGCCTCCTATTGCCAGGGCTGGCCTTGAGTAGGGTGTGCCAGCATGGCCTGGGTGGTTTTCTGCTGGAGTCCATGCTGATTTGGCCAATGGATGGGCCATTGTTTTAAACATCACCTGGGTGCAAAACCAGTATCTCCAAGTAGGAATGAGAGCTGTTTGCTCCCCATCTCCCTCAGGCTGTAGATGTGTCTCTCATCCCTTTATGCCTCCTTCTTCACACCTCTCTTTCTACTCAGGGCTTGCATGTTTACAAGAGAGGTGAACCCAACAGAAACTAGTATAAGCCAAAAGGAAAATGTGCTGAGGCTCACACAGCACAGTTGTGTAGGAAGGGCAGGAGTGATCACTTCAATACCCTCCCAACAGCTAGTCAGTTGTGACCCAAAGGGTTTAGGGTAGGGGTGACTGTTTCTCACAGGGGAAGAGTGAGAAACACCCACCACACACCCAAAGCCCTAAGTCCTGCCACACTCAGACCTCACTTCATCTGGGCAGGTCCTTAAAGGGTGAGGGTTCATCTGGGTTGCAGTTTCCTTCATAAGCTCCCCTGTCCCAAATACCCAAGTCTCTTTCATTAAAAATACAGGCCAGGCATGGTGGCTCACACCTGTAATCCCAGCACTTTGAGAGGCCAAGGCGGGTGGATCATGAGGTCAGGAGATCGAGACCATCCTGGCTAACACAGTGTCTACTAAACCTGTCTCTACTAAAAATACAAAAAGTTAGCCAGGCATGGTGGCATGCACCTGTAGTCCCAGCTACTCAGGAGGCTGAGGCAGAAGAATCGCTTGAATCAGGGAGGCAGAGGTTTCAGTGAGCCAAGATTATGCCACTGCACTTCAGCCTGGGTGACAGAATGAAACTCCATCTCAAAAAAAGAAAAAAAATTAAGAGCAGGCCAGGTGCAGTGGCTCACACCTGTAATCTCACACTTTGGGAGGCCAAGAGGGATCACTTGAGCCTAGGAGTTCAAGACCAACCTGGGCAACATGGCAAGACCCTGTCTCTACAAAAAATACAAAAATCAGCCAGCCATGGTGGCACACACCTGTAGTCCCAGCTACTTGGGAGGCTGAGGCGGAAGGATCACCTGAGGCCATGAGGCAGAGGCTACAGTGAGCCGTGATCATTAGTCTGCACTCCAGCCTGTGTAAAAGAGTGAGACCCTATCTCAGAAAACTAAATAAGCCAAGCGTGGTGGCTCATGCCGGTAATCCTAGCACTTTGGGAGGCCAGGGCCGATCAACTGAGGTCAAGAGTTCAAGACCAGTCTGGCCAACCTGGTGAAACTGTCTCTACTAAAAATAGAAAAATTAGCCAGGTGTAGTGGTGAGTGCCTGTAATCCCAGCTACCAGTGAGGCTGAGGCAGGAGAATCACTGGAACCTGGGAGGCGGAGGCTGCAGTGAGCCGAGATTGCGCCACTGCACTCCAGCCTGGGTGACAGAGCGAGACTCCATCTCAAAAAAACAAACAAAGAGCATGTCTCCCACCCCAGGCCTAAGTTCTTCCCTCTTTATGAGAGACTGCTTGAAAAAGCCTGTACTCTCACTCTTCCCTCTTCCTCATTTCATTCCCACACATTTCTTTTTCATCCCTGCTCACCAAGGTCACCCTGGTACTAAACCCCAGGGATCCAAGGTCTCTTCCCCTTTGTGTCACAGGCTGTCCTCTGCCTCTTATTCTCACCCTTTAGCTGCTCTTCCACTAACTCCTCTCTCAGAGGTTGTGATTCTGGATCCGTCTCTGTGGACCTTCCACTCTCCTCCAATCCCAAGTCCCTTGCATCCTGGTCGCATGTCAGGATTGTCCAGAGATGTCTGCCTCCCACTGCCCACACCTAGGGACCCACCCTCCTTTCCTCTGACCCTCCAGCATTCTCTAGGCCCATGGATCTACGGCGGTTCCTGCTGGCCCTTCATTTTGTTCCTTATGCTGCACCCCTCGTCCTTCACCCAGGCCACCTGCTCAGGGTTTATGCCCCTCTGTGCTCCTGCAGCACCTGAGTGTTTCTTCACCACTGAACCTCTGCTTTCCCACCTGAGTACGCGCAGCCCATGGCTCCAGCTCCTGAGGACTAGAGTTCCATGGTGAACAGATGGCTTTCTATGTTCTAATGAAAGAGATACAAGAGTTCCAGAGTTGATAGTCTGGAAAGGACATCAAACATTTCTATAAAGCTAAGTATGTTGCCAGAAAAATAAGGGAGCAGAGCTTTCTTTCCCCAGGAAGCTTAGCTCTGGTTTAGATTTTTCAGGAAAAACTGGAATCAAATTACAGAATAAAGGCACCCATTCCTCTTTTAAATGAATACCAGCTTTGGTGTGGCTTTGAATAAAGCATTCTGTAAACCCAAACCAGAACTAAACTAGTACATTAAACTTAGATACATTTTCACTAAACCACAAAGCAAAAGTTTTCCTAAAAATCACCCGGTTAACAAAGTCTGTGTATTTAAGCCAAAACAATTTAACTGAACATACGGTCCACACATTTGTTTCAGGTCCCTGCTAAGTCAATCTGGAAATTCACAGGTGTGCCCATCCTGCTTCAGCAGCAGAAGTCCAGGTGTCCAGAGCTGACTGATGCCCAGTATACCTCCCCTCCCCCATCTTCGTCACAGGATTTGACGCACCTGCTCTCCTAATGACTGGCCACCAACATGCCAAGCCTGACCCTGGCCCTCCCATTTGCTGTTCAGCCCAAGTGCGGAGATTGGCTATTAACCCTGTAAACAGGCCTCTGACCTCCAGAGGCTGAGGACTGGCGGGGGAAAGCTGAGCTGCTGACGCAGATTGGGAGGCAGGAGCCCATTTTCAGTGGCCCAGGCTAGCTGTATCCAAATCCACAAGTGGGGAGGGGTTAAAGCCTTGAGGGACAAAATTATTCTACCCACAGCTGGTGGCCCTAGGGAGGCTGCACTGTCCTAATAGCTGGGCCCCATCTCTTTAGCCCGCTTCTTGGTGGGGAGAGAAGCCACTCCTGGGTAGGTACTGCCCCACCCAAACCCAGCCATCTGGAATGACCCAGCCAGCGCTGGTTCCCAGGTGTGTGGATGTGGATTGTCCCACTCACCCAACACGTTCTACAATGAGCAAACAAGCTCTCCAGGAGAGTGGTTGACGCCTCCCCTGTACCTCTGAACAGCCTGCCAGGCTCCCTACTCTTAGGCCTTCCCTGTCCACCAGGGACAGCCCTGAGCTGGGAGTCTGGGAACTCCCAGGCATTTCCCCCACCCAGGACACAGCTCTTTTGGGGTCAGGGAGGGCTGTGAGGGCTTTCTAGGCCTCAAGATCAGGAGCTTGAAGATGCAGCCTAGGAAGTGGGAAGATGAGACCAGGACATGGGCCAGCCTGGAGCAGGAGTCCCAGGCCTGGAGGCTCATGGGAAGGTGGTGGGGAGGAACCATCTGTCGGTGGCCTGAGGCCAGCAGCTGCCTGGTGAATGTTTGTGGAGTGGTCTGGGAAGGGGGTTGGGTGGTGAGCTGTTCCCCCTCCCCTCTCAAGACGTCACTGGAGTCTGGGGGTGGAGCTGCCTGGCCTATAAATCTTGGGGCCATCTGGCTAGGATCCTGCAGTCGCCTGAAGGAGCCATCTCATCCACAGCTCTTCCTCGCCTGGATCGAGCTCCATCCTGGGTGCATGGTATGCTGCTCCTCTTCCCCCTCCCAAACCCCTCCACCCCTGAACCATGCCCAGAAAAGTCCCCTTTCCCCCTCCTCTCCCCAACAACTCTACCATCTATTCTTGTGCTTGCTGCCCCTGGCATGGGAGGGATAAGAGGTAGAAGCACTTGCCCCCATCAACACCACACATCCATTCCATATCCCCAGCTACTATGGAAGAGATACAGCAGGCCACAGAGAAAAGGGCAGAAGGCCTGCCACTCTGGTTCCCTAGCACCGGTGCTCCAAACACCCCCACATTGAGAACTCCCCTGACCATCCATCTATCCTCGCATCCTTTGGCCTGAAATCTGTTCCCCTCCAACTTTCTTCCACTCCTTGAAGGAAGAGGGATGGTCTTGGATGAGTGGGAGGGTCCTCAGAGCTGGCAAGGTGGGTAGCCTCTGTACCCCGGGTTCAGTGAGAAGGCTTGTCCCCTGGTGCATCCTCCCCTGCTGGGCCAGGATTCCCCAGAGTCTGGACCCCTGTATGCTTGGCATGAGAAGCAGCAGCAGAGAGAGAAGGGCATAAGGAGATACCAAAGCTATGCCTGAGATGCTAGTTTTCCGAGGTGGACCTGGAAGGAGGAGGGAATGTGGGGGTGGTGTAAGGTTCCTTGAATGCTGTACCCTGTCCATTAGAGCAGCCTGCCATGGCCAGCTCCAGGCGAGGCCTCCTCCTGCTCCTGGTGCTGCTGACTGCGCATCCTGGACCCTCAGAGGCTCAGCACTGGTCCCATGGCTGGTACCCTGGAGGAAAGCGAGCCCTCAGCTCAGCCCAGGATCCCCAGAATGCCCTTAGGCCCCCAGGTGGGTGATGGGTCTCCCAGCCTGATTGGGAGGAAGAAAGTGATGGCTAGAGCCTCCCCCACCTACCGGGAGCCTGAGGTCGGGGTAGGGAGAACAGCCTCAGTTCCCTTCTAAGGAAGGGCCCTGGGCATTGCAGCAGGCAGCCCAGCCCAGTCTGCCCATGGCCTCTCAAGTGATGCCCTGGCTCCCCTGGAAGACAGCATACCCTGGGAGGGCAGGACCACAGCCTGGTGGTCCCTTTGCCAGAAGCAACACCTGGCACAGACACTACTGGTGAGTGAGGTGAAAGGTCCCCAGCATCAAGACCAGTGACCATTGTGGCTTAGGGTTGGGGGCTGGGAGAGTGGGGTAGAATGAAACAGCACTGAGATGCCCCCTGCCACAGCACCCCCAGCCATTTCTCAGTGCCCCTACTGCACACAGCAGGGTGCTATCTGCTATCCTTCCTATTTCCCAGGAGGACTCTAGGCAACTTATAAAAACACTTAGGTTAAAGACCAAAGTCACTAGTAGAGTAGAAGCACATAATTGCTCTAAAAAACTCCATAAATAAGACAGTGGTGGCCATGGAGTCCCACAGGCATCTTGACAATCAAGCCAATTACTGTTTTGAGGCAGGCAGCCCCCCCAGCCAGTGGAAAGAGATGAGAGATGCAACTTCACGCAAATAGCCAACAGGGCCAAGAGGACAAGGTGGTCACTGACATGTGCAGTAGGAACGTCTCAGGGACGGCAGAGCTCCCCAAGACCATAGCAGAAGACAGGTGTGGGGAAATGGTTTGTTACTATTTTGCAAATCAAACATATTTAAAGTGCATCAGGAGAGCACGATAACTAAAGAAAAAAGTGTTAAGTTCCTATGAGGCAGTCTTACCGCCTGATTTGTGTGTATAGGCGCGGGTTTCCATGCGTGAGGCTTGTTCAGGGTGGACAAGGCCGCATGCCCAAGGGAGCTGGAGATCCCAACCCTGGATCCTCAGGCGTGTAGGGGAGGCAAGGGGCGCGTCTGCTCTGGGAAGCCAGATAGGGATTGGGGGAATGGAGAGGGAAGGGGACCAGGAAGGCGGTAGCTCGGCGGTCACGAGACCAGTGTCCCGAGGCATGACCGCCACCTCTTCCTCTGCAGACAGCAGCCCGAGAGCCCCGCCCTGCCCCGCCGTCCTCCAATAAAGTGTGAAGTCTCCGAAGCTGTTCCCTAGAGTTCTGTCCTTCATCCCCTCTCTCTGCTCCCCGCTAAGACCGTTCCCCGCGTGAACGTTGGAGAGACGCGGGCCCAGCCCCGCGGGTGGGAGGAACGACTGGATGGCCTAGGGCCCTGTCGGGAGGGCCGGGCCAGAGCCCGGGGGCGGGGTGCGGACGTCCGCAGGGTCGCCGCGCGGGCTCCAGAGGCCACACGGCCGGGCGGGGCATGAGGGGCAGCCGGAGGACTACAGGTCCCAAGGTGCCCCGCGCCACTTCCGGGGCACGGCGGCGTCCTGGCAGCGCGGTCGCGCTGAGGGGACTCGGTCATGCTAAGCGCTCTGAGCCGCCTGGGCACGCGGGCCCCGTGCGGGCCCAGGGCCCCGCTGGTGCTACCCGCGCGCGGCCGCAAGACCCGCCACGACCCGCCGGCCAAATCCAAGATTGGGCGCGTGAACATGCCGCCCGCGGTGGATCCTGCGGAATTCTTCGTGCTGATGGAGCGTTACCAACACTACCGCCAGACAGTGCACGCCCTCAGGTGTGCGGCCGGGGGGAGGTGGCCGTCTGCGCGCGCTGGGGACGGTGGGGGCGGGCGGAGAGGGTGCCGACTCCCGGCGCGTCTGTACCCAGGATGGAGTTCGGGTCCGAGGTGCGGAGGAAGGCGCACGAGGCCAGAGCCGGGGTCCTGGCGGAGCGCAAGGCCATGGAGAAAGCCGCCGAGCACCGCGAGCTGATGGCCTGGAACCAGGCGGAGAACCGGCGGCTGCACGAGCTACGGTGCGTGGGGCGGGAAACTGGGCGGGGCAGCCTGACCGGCCTGGGAGAGGTCCAGGCCCCGCTTAGCCTCGGCTCCTTGCCCCTCGCAGGATAGCGAGGCTGCAGCAGGAGGCGCGGGAACAGGAGCAGCGGCAGGCTGAGGAGCAGGCCCGCAAGGCCGAAGAGGCGCGGACCTGGGCGCAGCTCAAGGAGCGGGAAGTGCTGCAGCTGCAGGTGAGCAACGCCTCCGGGGAGTGGGGCTCGAGCTGGGGACGCGGCTTGCAGGGCACTGGGAATTCTGGGCACCGCGACACGGGCGCTGGCTATGTGCAGAGACTTAGAGTTGGCATGTCAGGATTTGGGAGAGGAGAATGTCAGTCAGCCGCGAGGTGAGCAGAGAAATTGGACAGTGTTCAGGTGCCTAGCAGGTCTGTGGGAGGGACCCAGCGTTCCACAAAGAGGTTGTGTTTTGCCTAACAGGTGATGAAGCCATGAAGGGTTAAATATTTCAGGCCAGGATTAGCAAGTGTACGCCATAAACGCAGGGAGACCACCTACCAGTGATGCGGTGAGAATGGATGAGGCTTGATTTAAAGTAATAGAGGGGTAGCTGGGCGCGGTGGCTCACGCCTGCAATCCTAGTACCAAGTACTATGGGAGGCCTAGGCAGGCGGATCACTTGAGGTCAGGAGTTCGAGACCAGCCTGGCCAACATGGTGAAACCCCGTCTCTACTAAAAATACAATAAGTAACCAGGCGTGGTGGTGCATGCCCGTAATCCCAGCTATTCGGGAGTCTGAGGGACCAGAATCGCTTGAACCCAGGAGGCGGAGGTTGCAGTGAGCCAAGATTGCGCCACTGCACTCCAGCCTGGGCAACAGTGAGACTCCGGCTCAAGATAAAAAATAAATAAAGTAATAGAGGGGGAAAGACGAGTTAAAGTGATTTAGAGGGGACCACTGAGGGACGTGAGATTTCATAGCTGGTGCTCCGGGTTCTGGCTGAAGTGTCTGCGAAAAGAGGAACGTGGCAAAAGCACCTGATGTCACTCCACTGGAAGGCCAGTGGGGCTCTCAAAGAGGACCTGGGATCCAGGCATGTTTCCCCAAGGAGAGCAGGAACCGCTTTCTCAGTGGTTCCCTGAGAGGCCAGCAGGCTGGGTGGGCTGGCTGGCACGTGCCTGGGGCTCCTGTTCAGCTGGGCTTTTCTCTCCTGATAGGAGGAGGCGAAAAACTTCATCACCCGAGAGAACCTGGAGGCACGTGTGGAAGCAGCATTGGACTCCCCAAAGAGCTACAACTGGGCCATCACCAGAGAGGGGCTGGTGGTCAGGCCACAACGCAGGGGTTCCTAGGGACCCAGTAAGGACAGTGCCCACCCAGGGACCATGTGTAGGGCGGGGGGGCGGGGGGAGAGTTGGGCCTGACCTGGAATAAAGCAGTCCGTGCTGCTTATGAGGAAGGTTCAGCCTTTTCCAGCACAGCCTTCACATTCTGCCCTCTGCTGTCACCACTTGGTCAGAAACTTCCAAACACAGTGCCCTCCCTGTTCAGGGTCAGCACAGCAGGAGACTCTGGAGTGGTTTCCATCTCACAGAAGATCAGACAGGGCCACAACCCGCTCAGGCAGCCAAGCCGTCTGAATATCATTAAGGGTAGTGATGGGCAAATTACATCTGAGGGCCAAACGTGCCTGCTTCCTGTTTTTGTAAATAAAGTTTTGTTGGAATACAGCCACACCCATTCATTGACTTCTCTTCACTACGGTGGCAAAGATGACTAGTTGCACAGAGACCATCTGGATTGCAAAGCCTAAAATATTTAACTTTTTACAGGAAAAGTGTAGTGATCTCTCATCTGGAGCTTTAGGGCTCTAGCCTGGAGCAGAGGTCACCCAGGACCTGGGCCACAAGCTAACCACTGGCCAGGGGCCTGCCTCTGTTCTATCCTGGGCTTTGGAGGCCAGAGTCTGGTATATCCAAGACCCAGAAGGCAAAGAGAAGACCCTGTTTCTTCTGAGTTCCACAAAGAGGTTGTATTTTGCCTTACAGGTGATGAAGTCATGAAGGGTTAAATATTCAAAGCTAGGATTGGCAGGTTGTGCAACTTAAAAGCAGGGAGATCACTTAAGAGTGGCTGTCTCCACTGGCATCACCAGCATCCTTCGGCCACCCAGCAGATTGCTGCTGGCAGGGGAGACCTGGTGGACCAAGACTTTATGAGGTTAGTGTGGCTTGGCAAGCACTTGGACCAAACTCTGTGGGTACCAGGAATACCTGTGATGATGAAGTGAGTATATAGATCTGCAGTCCTTGTTCAGATACAGGTCCTCAAGCAGTGTCTGGGATGAGCTGGAGGAAATGTTTCTTAATGAGAGCAGCTTCCCTTTGCTGCCATGCATGTGGCCTCCAGCTTCTCTCCATGACTCCCACCTTGCAGGGAAAGCCTGAGGACACCTAAGAAATGAAAACCTTTTAGGGTGTATGGGCAACTCTTGTTGCAGGTGAGGAAGCAGTTATTAAGGTGCAAGCAGAGGTGGTTCCTGGCACCCAACCCTCCTCAGAGCACTGCACGCCTCAGAGCCTTGGCCTCCCTCCTCAGGCTGGGAATAGCTCATCTCCCTGGCCCCGACTCTGGCCAGAGCACAGTAGCATCCCTGCTTTCAGGTGCATGGCATCTGGAGTGAGACCTGATGGGCACATGTGGGCAGTGGTTTGATGAGTGGGCCGTCTGGCCCCCCGCAATGAAAGCCTTTGATGATGTGGCATAGAGGCCTGTTAGGAAGTTCAGTTTTATGTAACATACTCCTCCATGGACCTCTGTCTCCATCTTCCAGTTTTATTCTTTCCAAGGCCTCTATACCAGGATCCAGACATAAGCCATCTGTCTGTTGAGACAGAGGACATGTTAACACCTTGAAGCTCTGTCTTTGGGCTGATTCCACTGCTGTCCTGCATGGGGCTGGAACTCAGCATTCACTGTCTGCTGATGCCGTTATGTCATGCAGAGCCACCTGGAAAGCAAGTGTCAGCGTTTTTATTCTCTACCCACAGCCGTCTTGTTGGTGTAGGCACCAGTAGGCAGCTTACTGGTACCTTCAGGGTTAACTGAAACCCAGTGCCATCTGTACCTGCTTCTAGTGGAACACAGGGTGCAGCCAGGTGCACAGGTAGCCTCTCAGATCCCATCCAGTCCAGGTTGCAGAGTCATGTGATGTCCTATGGTAGAATGCCTGATCTCGGCAGAACCCTGGATAGTTAACTTGATGGACATGGCCTTGCTCAAAACATCAGGGTCTCTAGATCCTTGGCTCAAGTTCCAAGTAGTACTTGGATCTGCTGCAGACAGTGAGCTCTGCAAGGTTGCAAGGGGCAGAGTTGCCAGAATCATGCTGCAGCGTGGACCATCCAGAGAATGTCTTGCTCAAGGCTCCACTTATGGGTGGAGTGCCACTACACTCCAGCCTGGGCAACAGTGAGACTCCGGCTCAAGATGAAAAATAAATAAAGTAATAGAGGGGGAAGGACGAGTTAAAGTGATTTAGAGGGGACCACTGAGGGGCGTGAGATTATGTATTTTTAGTAGAGATGGGGTTTCACCTTGTTAGCCAGGCAGGTCTCGAACTCCTGACCTCAGGTGATCCACTCGCCTCAGCCTCCCAAAGTGCTGGGATGACAGGCATGAGCCACCGAATCCAGCCATCCTAAGGACTTTTTAAAACAAGAAGATGAAATGAAATTTGAGGCAGTAATATATTTTGACAATTAGGGGTTTATACTGTTTGTTTTGAGACGGAGTCTTGCTCTGTCACCCAGGCTGGAGTGCAATGACACAATCGTGGCTCACTGCAACCTCCGCCTCCCAGATTCAAGCAATTCTTCTGCCTCAGCCTCCTGAGTAGCTGGAATTACAGGCTCCTGCCACCACACTTGGCTAATTTTTTGTATTTTTAATAAAGATGGGGTTTCACGGCTGGGCGCTATAGCTCACGCCTGTAAGCCCAGCACTTTGGGAGGCCAGGGCAGGTGGATCCCAAGGCCAGGAGTTCAAGGACAGCCTGGCCAACACAGTGAAACCCCGTCTCTACTAAAAATAGAAAAATTAGCTGGGCATAGTGGCAGGTGCCTGTAATCCCAGCTACTACTCGGGAGGCTGATGCAGGAGAATCACTTGAACCCAGGAGGCAGAGGTTTCAGTGAGCTGAGATCACACCACTGTACTCCAGACTGGGCTACAGAGCTAGACTCCATCTCAAAAAAAAAAAAAAAAAAAAAAAAAAAAGGAGAGAGAGAGAGAAAGATGGAAAGATGGGCTGGTCACAAACTCCTGACCTCAAGTGATCTGCCCGCCTCGGCCTCCCAAAGTGCAGGAATTACAGGCATGAGCCACCATACTCAGCCTCAATTTTTTTTTAAATCCCAGCACTTTGGGAGGCCGAGGCAGGCAGATCAGGAGTCAGAAGATTGAGAACATCCTGGTCAACATGATGAAACCCCGTCTATACTAAAAAATAATAATAGCCAGGCGCGGTGGCTCACGCCTGTAATCCCAGTACTTTGGGAGGCCAAGGCGGGTGGATCACAAGGACAAGATATCAAGACCATCCTGGCCAACATGGTGAAACCCCGTCTCTACTAAAAATACAAAAATTAGCTGGACATGGTGGCGCGCGCCTGTAGTCCCAGCTACTCGGGAGGCTGAGGCAGGAGAATTGCTTGAAGCTGGGAGGCAGAGGTTGCAGTGAGCCGAGATCTCGCCACTGCACTTCAGCCTGGTGGCTGGCAACAGAGCAAGACTCTGTCTCAAAAAATAAAATAAAAATAAAAATAATAAATTAGCTGGGTGTGGTGGCATGCACCTATAATCCCAGCCAATCAGGAGGCTGAGACAGGTGAATCACTTGAACCTGGGAGACAGAGGTTGCAGTGAGCCAAGATTGCACCATTGCACTCCAGCCTAGCGACAGAGTGAGACTGTCTGAAAAAAAAAAATTGCTGGGAGGCCAAGGCAGGTGGATCACGAGGTCAGGAGTTTGAGACCAGCCTGGCCAACATAGTGAAACTTTGTCTCTACTAAAAATACAAAAAATTAGCCAGGTGTCGTGGTGGGCACCTGTAATTCCAGCTACTAGGGAGGCAGAGGCAGGAGAATCACTTGAACTCAGGATGTGGAGGTTGCAGTGAGCTGAGATCACACCATTGCACTCCAGCTTGGGCCACAGTGCAAGACTTAGTTTCAAAAAATAATAAAATAAAATAAAAATACAAAAATTATTTGGGTGTGGGGGCCCACACCTGTAATCCCAGCTACTCGGGAGGCTGAGGCAGGAGAATTGCTTGAACCCGGGAGACGGAGGTTACAGTGAGCCGAGATTGCGCTACTGCACTCCAGCCTGGGTGACAGAGCGAGACTCTGTCTCAAAAATAATAATAGTAAATAAAAAATGAAGTGGGGAGAGATAGCATTAGGAGAAATATCTAATGTAGATGACAAGGTGATGGATGCAGACAACCAACCACGGCACGTGTATACATATGTAACAAACCTGCGTGTTCTGCACATTTACTCCAGAACTTAAAGGACAATAAAAAATTTTTTAAAAATAAAAATTAAGAAAGCAAGAGCATCAGGAACCTAGTTAACTCTTATTCTCTCAGTCTGTCTCCTCTGAAGCCACACTGTCTCTTAAATCTGTTCCTCTCTGCATCTGCAGACTCTGTCTCTAATTCGAAAGTACATTGCAGACATCGAGACACTTCGTCTCTAAACACTTAAGCATATATTTCTTCAGAACAAGGTCATTTTCAACATAGGCATAGTGCTATTAACTACCCACGAAATCAAACAAAAACTCTCCATTTTCCCCTCCCCCAGCCTTGACAGCTACCACTCTACTTTCTATTTTCTAATTTATTTTTATTTTTAATTTTTTTTAGAAATGGGGGTGGGGTCAGGCTGGTCTCAAACTCCTGGGCTCAAATGATCCTCCCACTGTGGCCTCCCAAAGCGTTGAGATTACAGGTGTGAGCTGCCACGCCCAGCCTCTTTTTTTTTTCTTTATCACTTTTAAAAGAAGACATGTTGCATGGTGCACCTCTGAATTTTGGAGTCAACATTGGCCACATTCGAATGTTCTGCTCTGACCCAGTTATCAGGACCAGAACGGCTGCCAGCTTTGAGGGGCATTTAGGGCAAGAGAGGACAGCTCAGGAGATCCCGCTGCAAAGCAGGCAGCTCCGTAATAGAGGCCTTATGATCCAGTAGATCTGGTAAAACTGGTACTCAGAATGCTGTGTGGACCTGTGGTAAGCCTCAGTGTATACTCACATCAGAAGTTCCTGGGTTTTTGGTTTGGTTTTGTTCCTTTTTTTGCTGAAATGGACCCTCATTCTGTTACCCAGGCTGGAGTCCAGTGGGGTGACCTTGGCTCACTGCAGTTTCTGCCTCCCAGGCTCAAGCAATTCCGCCTCAGCCTCCCGAGTAGCTGGAACTACAGGTGTTCACCACTATATCCAGCTAATTTTTGTATATTTAGTAGAGATGGGGTTTCACCATGTTGGCCAGGCTGGTCTTGAACTTCTGACCTCAGATGATCTACCCACCTTGACCTCCCAAAGTGCTGGGATTACAGGAGTGAGGGAATATACACTTTTTTTTGGAGACAGAGTTTCACTCTTGTCGCACAGGCTGGAGTGCAGTGACATGATCTTGACTAACTGCAACCTCCATCTCCTAGGTTCAAACAATTCTCCTGCCTCAGCCTCCCGAATAGATGGGATTACAGGTGCCTGCCACCTGCCAGCTAATTTTTGTATTTTTCGTGAAGATGGGGTTTCACCATGTTGGCCAGGCTAGTCTCGAACTCCTGACCTCAAGTGATCCTCCCACCTTGGCCTCCCAAAGTGCTCAGATTATAGGCGTGAGCCACCACACCCAACTGAATATACACTATTTTTATTTGTCAATTATACCTCAATAAAGCTGGGGAAAAATAAACTGAAAAAATACTGTTCATGAATTATTTCTCTTTGTTGGGGCTACCATTCTCTCCCACTCCACTGGCTGTATGAGATAGCCCACTCATTGGTGGCAGGTGCTGAGGATATCTGAGAACAGGCTCGCCCTGCCCACCCCCACTGCCACTGGTGCCAAAACATGCCTTCCAGGGGCCCTGGGGTCCATCCATCCTGCCTGCCACTGCCAGTGCCCATGCACACCATCTGTGGGGCTGAAGACAGGCCTGCCCTGCCCTTCTTCACCACCATTGCCTCCAGCACATCATCCAGGGGCCTAAGATTCAATCTCCCCAGCCCACCATCACCACCCACATGCACCACCCAGGGGCCTATCAGACCTACCCTTCCTACTGATGTCAATGCTGGTACCCATGCACGTCATCCAGGGGCCTGGGGGTTGACCTGCCCTGTCAGCATCTATGTACTCCTTTCAGGGACCTGAGGACAGGCTCACCCCTGTGAGCCTCATCCACTGCTGCCGTCCTTGTGCTCTGTTCCAAGACCTAGGGATTGATCCATTAAGCCACACATGCACACTGTCCATGAGCCCAAGGTCAGGTTCACCCTGTCTACCACTGGCTCCTGTGTGCATCTCCCAGGGGCCCAGGCAGTAGCCCACCCAGCCTGCTGCTACCAGTACCAGCATGCCACCCAGGAGCCTGGGGATCGGCCCAAACAGCTTGCCGTCACCACCACCCTGTCTAAAAAAAAAAAAAAGACCCAACTGTATGCTGCCTATCAGAAATTCACTTCACCTATAAAGAAAGTGAATGGATGGAAAAAAATATTCCATGCAATTCCATAAAATTGGGGAAAAAGTGAATGTTATAAGTGACTGATATTTCTGCATGCTTTTATTGATTTATTTTTTGAGATGGAGTTTCCTTCTCATTGCCCAGGCTGGAGTGCAATGGTGTGGTCTCGGCTCACTGCAACCTCTCTGCCTCCCAAGATTACAGGCGCCCACCACTATGCCTGGCTAATTTTTGTATTTTTAGTAGAGACGGGGTTTCACCATGTTGGCCAGGCTGGTCTTGAACTCCTGACCTCAGGTGATTCCCCCGCCTTGGCCTCCCAATGTGCTGGGCATACAGGCATGAGCCACTGCACCTGGCCTTGCATGCTTTTAGTTTCCCATCATTTGGAAGCCAAAATGATTAGAACAGTCACTTACAGCCTACTATACAACAACAAATGCCTACATCAAAAAAAAAACTAGAAAGACTTCAAGTAAACAACCTTGTGTTGCTCTTCAAGGAGCTGGAAGAACAAGAATAAACCAAACCCAAAGGAAAGAAATGTAAAGATCAGAGCAGAACTAAATAGAATAGACTAAAAACGGTACACAAAAGATCAATGAAATAAAAAGTTGTTTTTTTAAAAAGAGAAACAAAATTCATAAACCTGTGGTTGGTGTGTGAGAAAAAAAAATTAATAAGCCACTACACGGACTAACCAATCACAAAAGAGAGAAGACCCAAATAAAATTAGAAATGAGAAAGGAGACATACAACTGACATCACAGAAATCCAAGGATCATTAGCGACTACTGTGAACACCTGTACACTAACGAATTGGAAACTCTAGAGGATGTCTGTAAATTCCTGGACACAAATGATCTACCAAGATTGAACCAGGAAAAAATAGAAAACCTGAAGAGATCAATAATGAGTAACCACATTGACTCAATAATAAAAAGTCTCTCAACAGAGAAAAGCCCAGGACCAGATGGCTTTACTGTGGAATTTTACCACATTTATAAAGAATTAACACTAATTCTTCTCAAACTATTCCCAAAAGTTGAAGATAATTTTTTTCCAACTCATTCTATGAGGCCGGCATTACCCAGATACCAAAATCAGACTGGGACACACACACACACAAAGAAAACTACAGGCCAATATCCCTGATAAACAGAGATGCAAAAATTCTCGACAAAATACAGTCGATCCTTGAAGAATGTGGAGGCTATGGATGCCACGATCCTCCACACTAGAAAATCCACATGTAACTTTTGATTGCCCCAAAACTTAATTACTAATAGTCAAGTGAAAGACCTTTACAATGAAAACTATAAAACACTGATAAAAGAAATTGAGGAGGATACAAACAAATGGAAAGGCATCCCATGCTCACAGATTGGAAGAATTAATATTGTTAAAGTGACCGTACTACCCAAAGCAATCTACAGATTTAGTGCAATCCCTATCAAAATACCAATAACATTATTCACAGAAATAGAAAAAAAAAACACCCTAAAATTTGTACGGAAACACAAAAGATACTTAATAGCCAAAGCAATAATGGGCAAAAAGAACAAAGCTGGAGGCATCACACGCCCTGACTTCAAAATTTATTACAAAGGTAGTAATAAACAGTAACCAAAACAGCAATAAATAACCAAAACAGTAATAAATAGTAACCAAAACAGCAGGTTATTGGTATAAAAATAGACACAGACCAGCTGGGCGAAGTGGCTCACACCTGTACTCCCAGCACTTTGGGAGGCCAAGGAGGGAGGATCACTTGAGTCCAGGAGTTTGAGGCCAGCCTGGGTAACAGGGAGACACTGTCACTACAAAAAATACAAAAATTAGCCAGGTGTGGTGACGGATGCCTGTAATCCCAGCTACTCAGGATGCTGAGGCAGAAGAATTGCTTGAACCTGGGAGGCGGAGATTGTGGTGAGCTGAGATTGTGCCATTGCACTCCTGCCTGGGCAACAAGAGTGAAACTCTGCCTAAAAAAAAAAAAAGACACAGACCAATAGAATAGACTAGAGAATCCAGAAATAAATCCATGTGTTTGTATAGTCAACTGATTTTTGACAAAGGCGTCAAGAACAAACACTGAGAGAAGAACATCCTTCAATAAGTGGTGCTGGGAATACTGGATGTCCACATGCAGAAGAATAAAACTAGACCCCTGTCTCTCACAATGTACAAAACTCAACTCAAAATGGCTTAAAGACAAACATAGGACCTGAAACTATAAATCTCCTAGAAGAAAACACAGGGAAAACCCCTTAGGACATTGGTCCAAGTAAAGATTTTATGGCTAAGACTTCAAAAGCACAGTCAACAAAAACAAAACTAGATAATTGGACTATGCTAAACTAAAAAGCTTCTGCACAGCAAAGGAAACAATCATCAGAGACAACCTGTACAATGGGAGAAAATCTTTGCAAACCATTCATCTGACAAGGGGCTAATATCCAGAATATACGAGGAACTCAAACAACTCAACAGGAAAAACATAATCTCAGTAAAAAGTGGGCAAAAGGATCTGAATAGATACCTCAAAAGAAGACACGCATGCTTGAGCGTAGGAGTTGGAGGTTGTAGTGAGCTGTGATCACGCCACTGTACTCTAGCCTGGGCAACAAAGCGAGACTTCTCTCAAAAAATAAAATAAGAAAAAAAAAGACATACAAATGGCCAACAGGTATATGAAAAAAAAATGCTCAACATTACTAATCATCAGAAAAAATGCAAATAAAAATGACAACGAGGCCGGGAGTGGTGGCTCACACTTGTAATCCCAGCACTTTGGGAGGCCACGAAGAGTTGATTGCTTCAGCTCAGGAGCTCCAGACCAGCCTGGGCAACATGGCGAAACCCCATCTCTACAAAAAAATACAAAAATTAGCTGGGCGTGGTGGCTCACACCTGTGGTCACAGCTACTATGGGGGCTGAGGCATGAGAATCACTTGAACCCGGGAGGCAGAGGTTGCAGTGAGCTGATATCGTGTCACTGCACTCCAACCTGGGTGACAAAGTGAAACTTGCCACAAAGAAAATACAAAAATTAAGGCCAGGTACGATGGTTCACGCCTGTAATCCCAGCACTTTGGGAAGCCAAGGCGGGTGGATCACCTGAGGTCAGGAGTTCAAGACCAGCCTGATCAACATGGAGAAACTCCATCTCCACTAAAAATACAAAATTAGCCAGGCAGGCTGGCACATGCCTGTAATCCCAGCTACTCGGAAGGCTGAGGCAGGAGAATCACTTGAACCTGGGAGGTGGAGGTTGCAGTGAGCCGAGATCGTGCCATTGCACTCCAGCCTGGGCAACAAGAGTGAAACGCTGTCTAGAAAATAATAACAATAATACAAAAATTAGCCAGGCATGGTGGTGCGTACATGTAGTCCCAGCTACTCTGGAGGCTGAAGGGGGATGATCACTTGAGCCTGGGTGGTTGAGGCTGCAGTGAGCTGAGACTGCACCACAGCACTCCAGCCTGGGTGACAGGGTGAAAAGAAAAAAAAAAAAAACTATAAACAGGAATGAACTACTGTAACCGCCCAGCAGGTTCACCTTACCCACTGCCTAGACAGCCAATTTATCGTGACAGGGGAATTGCAATAAAGAGTAATTTACACAGAGCCAGCTGGGCAGGACACAGAAGTTTAGTTAGTACTCAAATCAGTCTCCCTGAGCATTCAGGAATCAGAGCTTTTTTTTTTTTTTTTTTTTTTTTTTTTTTAAGACAGAGTCTCACTGCCACCCAGGCTAGAGTGCAGTGGCACGCTTTTGGCTCACTGAAACCTCTGCTTCCCAGGTTTAAGCGATTCTCCTGCCTCAATCTCCTGAGTAGCTGGGACTACAGGTGTGCACCACCATGCCTGGCTAATTTTTGTATTTTTAGTAGAGGCAGGGTTTCACCATACTGACCAGGCTGGTCTCAAACTCCTGATCTCCTGATCAGCCTGCCTCAGCCACCCAAAGTGCTGGGATTACAGGCATGAGCCACCACGCCCAGCCGGGAATCAGAGTTTTTCAGAATAATTTGCTGGGGGATGGATGGTGGTAGGCAGCCAGTGACTCAGGAGTGTTGATTGGCTGTGTTGGAGGAGAAGCTATCCTCTTACATTGAGTCAGTTCCTGGGAGGGGGCCGCGATATCAGATGAGCCAGCTTATTGATCTGGGTGGTACCAGCTGATCCACTGAGTGCAGGGTCTGCAAAATGTCTCTAGCACGGATCTTAGGTTTTACAATAGTGATGCTATCCCCAGGAGCAGTTTAGGGAGGGTCAGAATCTTGTAGCCTCTAGCTGCATGACCCCTAAACCATAATTTCTAATCTTGTGGATAATTTGTTAGCTCTACCAAGGCAATCTAGTCCCCAAGCAAGAAGAAGGTTTGGTTTGGGAAAGGACAGTTATTGCCTTTGTTTTTTGTTTTTTTTTCTTTTTTGAGACGGAGTTTCACTCATGTTACCCAGGCTGGAGTGCAATGGCGCGATCTCGGCTCACCGCAACCTCCGCCTCCTGGGTTCAGGCAATTCTCCTGCCTCAGCCTCCTAAGTAGCTGGGATTACAGGCATGCGCCACCATGCCCAGCTAATTTTTGTATTTTTAGTAGAGACGGGGTTTCACCATGTTGACCAGGATAGTCTCGATCTCTTGACCTCGTGATCCACCCGCCTCGGCCTCCCAAAGTGCTGGGATTACAGGCTTGAGCCACCGTGCCTGGCCACGCCTTTGTTTTAAACTATAAACTATATACTAAGTTCCTCCCAAAGTAAGTTCAGCCTACGCACCGGAATGAGCAAGGACAGCTTGGAGGTTAGAGGCAAGATGGAGTGGGTTAGGTCAGATCTCTTTCACTGTCTCCGTTATAATTTTGCAATGGTGGTTTCACTACTGATTCACAAAATAACTTGGATGAACCTCAAAATGCCAGACAGAAATGATCAAGTACTGTATTGTTCCATTTAGGTGACATTTCTAGAAAGGGCAAATCTCTATCAGTGGTTTCCTGGGGCTGGGGTGGGAGCCAGCAGTAAGGCAGATGGGCATGGGGGAACTTTATGTGGGGATAGAGTATTCTCAAACTGGATTGTGGGAATCGCTGGACAACTGTTTAAATTTAACAAAAAATCACTAAACAGTACGCTTACAGTGGGTGAAAATTATCATCTGTAAATTACACTTCACTGGAGTTTTATAAATAAAGAAGTTCAAGTTTCAGTCTCTCCCTTACATGTCCTTTGGCATCTGGCACACTCTCTCCTCCGTGAAAACCTGTCTTCAGACCCTTGTTTTCTCCACCTTGCTTAGAGTTGGATCCTTGGTCCTCTTCTCTATCTGTCCTCCCCCAGGGTGATGTCACTCTGGTGGGGCCTTTAAATATTGGTACCAGCCGGGCACGGGGGCTCACTCCTATAATCCCAGCACTTTGGGTGGCTGAGGCAGGCAGATCACCTGCAGTCGGGAGCTTGAGACCAGCCTGACCACTATGAAGAAACCCCATCTCTATTAAAAACACAAAATTAGCTGGGTATAGCAGTGCATGCTTATAATCCCAGCTACTTGGGAGGCTGAGGCAGGAGAATCACTTGAACCCAAGAGGTGGAGTTTGCAGTGAGCTGAGATCGTGCCATTGCACTCCAGCCTGGGCAACAAGAGTAAAACTCCATCTCAATAAATAAATAAATAAATATTGGTACTGACCATTTCTTCAGCTGAGACCTCTCCCCTGAAGTCCAGACTCTTACGTCAAAATGCCTGCTCAGGTTATCCTTGGATGTGTAATGGGCATCCCAAACATAACGAGTCCGTGCTGAGCTTCTGTTCTTCCCAACTCAAATCAGTGCCACCCTCAGATTCCCATGCCAGCTGATGGTACCTCCATCCTTCCCATTGCTCAGGCCAGATATCTTGTTTTGTTTTTGTTTTTTGTTTTTGAGACAGAGTCTCACTGTCTCTCCAGGCTGGAGTGCAGTGGCACAATCTCAGCTCACTGCAACCTCTGCCTCCAGGGTTCAAGTGATTCTCCTGTCTCGGCTTCCCAAGTAGCCAGGACTACAGATGCATGCCGCCATGCCTGGCTAATTTTTGTATTTTTTAGTAGAGATGAGGTTTTGCCATGTTGGCCAGGCTGGTCTCAAACTCCTGACCTCAGATGATCCGCCCACCTCAGCGTCCCAAAGTGTTGGGATTACAGGCATGAGCCACTGCGCCTGGCCTGGCCCAGAAATCTTGAAGTCATCTTTGATTCCTCTTTTTGTCTTCCATCCAAATCCATCAGCAAACTGCAGTTGGTACTTACTTTAAAATGCACCAGGAATCGGGTCACTTCTAGACACGTACATTGCTCCCCCATTACTCACAGGGATTGTTACACAGCCTCTTCCTTGATGTTCCCACAGTCTTTTCACAGCACTATATCCAAAGTCACCCTATGCTGGCTCAGAGACCCCCTTCATTCCCCCATTTCATTTGGAGGAAAAGCCCAGCCCCTGTGAGGTGTAATCCCATGCTACCTTTCTGATCTCAGGAGTTCAATAACCCTGCTCCAGCCCTGCTTGCCTCCTTACTCCGGAACAGTCCAGGCGCACCTGCCTCAGGACCTTAGCACTTGCCGTCTCCACCCATCCGTTGTAGGCAGAATGTTAAAGTGGATCCCTGCAATTCTCACCCCCTGGTATCTTTCTGTGGATTACACAAAGATTACCTTTGTGTAATCTTTTCCCACTTCATATGGGTAGAATCCATAACTTTCTTTTTTATTGAGACAGATGGAGTCTCATTCTGTCACCCAAGCTGGAGTGCAGTGGTGCAATCTCGGCTCACTGCAGCCTCTGCTTCCTGGGTTCCTCCATCTCCCGAGTAGCTGGGACTACAGGCTCCCACCACTGCACCTGGCTAATTTTTTTATATTTTTTTTAGTAGAGACAGGGTTTCGCCCTGTTGGCCAGGCTGGTCTCAAACTCCTGACCTCAAGTGATCTGCCAACCTTGGCCTCCCAAAGTGCTGGGACCTACCGCACCCAGCCAACTGCACTCCAGCCCAGGTGACAGAGTGTGACTCAGTCTCAAAACAAAAACAAAAGCAAAACAGGCGTGAGTCACTGTGCCCAGCCAACTTTCTTCTAAACATTAGAAAAATACGGCAAAAGTGATGACCATGATGATACTAGGTTATATGGCAAAGGTGAGGGGATTTTGCAGTTGTAATGAAGACACCTAATCAACTTGAGTTAACGGGTGGTGATCCGGGTGGGTCTGACCTACTCAGGTCAGGTGACCCTTAGAAAAGGACTCCCTGTGCGCTTAGACTTGAAGCAGCAAAGCCTTTTTTGTCTGTCCCTGACCTTGAAGAAGCAGGCCACCACGAGTTTGACAGCTGCAAGGAAATGAATTCTGCTAACACTTACCTGGGCTTTGGAAAGGAGTGCAGCCTGCTGACACCCTACTGCAGCCCCAGGACAGAAGACCCCGTCAAGCCATGCCTGGCCCGATGTATTAGGCAAATGTTGTTTTAAGCTGCCAATTTGTGGTAGCTTTTTTGTTTTGGTTTTGAGACAGAGTCACGCTCTGTCACCCAAGCTGGAGTGCAGTGGCGCCATCCTAGTTCACTGCAGCCTTGAACTCCTGGGCTCAAGTGATCTTCCTGCCTCAGCTTCCCCAGTAGCTGGGACTGCAGGTGCATGCCAACAAACCCAGCTAATTTATAAAAAAAATTTTGTAGAGACTGGGTTCCCTGTGTCGCCCAGGTTGGTCTCTAATTCTGTGCTTAAGTGATCCTCCCGCTTCAGTCTCCCAAAGTGCTGGGATTACAGGCCTAACCCACTGTGCCTGGCCTGTGGTAATGTTATGCAGCAACAGAAAACTAATGTCACCTCAGAGATCTGCATGGCTTATATTCTCTTCTTCACAAGAAAGTCTACCCTGGGCACCCTCGGTGAAATTGCAACAGGCCTCCCTTTAATCTCTATAGCACTTACTAATCTACCGCAATACATGCATGGTTACTGAAGTATGTTTATTGTTTACACCTGCTTCCTAACTTACCGAAATGTGCTCACTGTTTAACACCTCTCTTCCTCCATTAGAATATAAGCCCCATGAGGGCAGAGGTTTTTGTGTTTTGTTGCTGCTGCTTCCAGGCATTTGTAATGGGATGTGGAACATCTTCAGAAGAGGAGTTGTTGAACAGGTGAAGTATGCAGCCCATCTGGGGGATATAATACTATGGTAATTTATGCACATGCATTAGCTTAAGTGAGGTCATTGTGCCCACAGAGCAGGTGCAAGGCCTCACTGGGCCACTGCTGGGTCAGGCCCTTGGCCTTCTAGACCCGGAATGCCAATAAGCTAATCTTCATGAGAGAGGGCTGGCTGCTGATTTGTAATGCGGGTCAGCCTGACCGGCTCCTGGATGCTGGACAGCTCATGTCGGTGACTCATGCCAGTGACGACTGTCAGATGGGCTCTGTGACCTGCTTAGCACCATCAGCTTCCACACTATCCTCGACAAGAGGGCAGGAGAGTCTGGAGCTGTCCCATTCTCCTCTCCCCGGGGTCGGGGACTGGCCCACCGCTGATGCTGGTCTCTCACAGTGCTTCTCGTTTCTTCTATTCTAACCTTGGGTTGGGTTCCATAAGCAGCAGACGGAGATGGTTTCACAAAGAGTTTTTTTTTTTTTTTTTTTTTACAGAAGTCCCTGGGGGCCACGCCTTTGGGAGGGAGGGGAAAAAATAGGAGTGGACAGAGGGAGAACTGCTCTGCAGACCTCAGCTGACCCCACAGGGAGCTCTGGAGCTAAAATGCTCCTTCAGAGTTATCCTGCATTTGGGCCAAAATGGACCAGTCATTGGATGCGGGCCACCTGGGAAGGGTGAGACCTGGGGCCAGACGGCTCTCTACTGCTGAAGCAGACCCTAGAAGAGCTACCTCTGAGGGGCACCTGCAGAGGGCGCTCCCAGCAGCTGGGGGGCAGGTGCTTTCACGAAGGGAGAGTTGGGCAGCACCTTTCCTTCCTTGTTCACAATATCTGCCAACACCTCTTCCACTGGGGTAGTCCATCTTTCAATTATTTTCCTTTTGAGATATATTTAAAAAGAAAAAAAAGGTTTTTTTGAGAGAGAATCTCGCTCTGTTGCCCAGGCTGGAGTGTAGTGGTGTGATCTTGGCTCACCGCAACCTCCGCCTCCCCGGTTCAAGCGGTTCTCTTGCCTCAGCCTCCTGAGTAGCTGGGATTACAGGTGTCTGCCATCACGCCCAGCTAATTTTTGTATTTTTAGTAAAGATGGGGTTTCACCATGTTGGCCAGGTTGGTCTGGAACTCCTGACCTTAAGTGATCTGTCCGCCTCAGCCTCCCAAAGTGCTGGGATTACAGGCATGAGCCACTGCACCCGGTCAAAAAATTTTAATGTAGAAAACAAAAGCAATAGAATTACAAAAGAAACCAATTATAGGTCCAGGTGATGCGGCTCATGCCTGTAATCCCAGAACTTTGGGAGGCAGAGGTGGGCAGATCACCTGAGGTCAGGAGTCAGCGACCATCCTGGCCAACATGGTGAAACCCCATCTCTACTAAAAATACAAAAATTAGCCAGGTGTGGTGGTGCATGTCTGTAATCCCAGCTACTTGGGAGGCTGAGACAGGAGAATCACTTGAACCCAGGAGATGGAGGTTGCAGTGAGCCAAGATGGCGCCTGCCATTGCACTCCAGCCTGGGCAACAGAGCAAGGCTCTGTCTCAAAAACATATATATGTATATATTCAGATATCAAAATGTTAAAACACTTTTTTTTTGAGACAGGGTCTCGCTCTCACTCTGTCACCCTGCTGGAGTGCAGCATTACGATCACAGCTCACTGCAGTCCTGAATTCCCAGGCTTAAGCAGTACTCCTGCCTCAGCCTCCCGAGGAGCTGGGACTGCAGGAGCACTCCACCACACCCAGCTAATTTTTGTGGTTTTTTGTAGAGTTGAGGGTTCTCACTGTTGCTAGGCTGGTCTCAAACTCTTGGGCTCAAGTGATCTGCCCACCTTGGCTTCCCAAAGTATTAGGATTGCAGGCATGAGCCACCACGCCCAGCCAAAACACATTTTGGTAGTGTCATAAACGTGCTTCTTTATTTAGCCATCAGATAGCAAGATCTGGTGCTGGCCCAATAACTGGGATCATTATGAAGAGATAATGAATCTAAGCAGGATTTAGAGGCATTTGTGACAGTTGTGATAGGATGTTATCTGTTATTTTGATTTGTGACAAAGCCACAGGTATTGCTAATTCCACTGTGTTTTGTTGCCTAATTTATAGTGAAAGGAAAGGTTGGCCGGGCGCAGTGGCTCACGCCTGTAATCCAAGCACTTTGGAGGCCAAGGCGGGCGGATCACCTGAGGTCGAGAGTTCAAGACCAGCCTGACCAACGTGGTGAAACCCCGTCTTAAAAAAAAAAAAAAAAAAAAAAGAAAGAAAGGAAAGGTTGAATTTCAGTTACAGATTAGAGACAGATGTGATCTCTTCCTATCTAAGTTCTGGGTGCAGGGAAGTGGGTGTTACTGTGTGGTGAGGGTGAAGAGGATTTCTGGAAATTTGGGTTTAGGAAGAGGAAATTTTCCTAAAAGAGGGGACAAGGATGCATACCCATGGTGGGCCAAGAGGGTGGGCGGGGAGTCCTGCCAGAGCTGCCTCCTACCTGGAGGGGTCCCAGTGTCCACCTTCCCTGCCCCAGCCCCTAAAGGCCTCGGCTGGGCCACACCCCACCCCAAATTCTCCCTGTCTCATGCTAGTCACCCAGGCCACCCTGGCCTGCTCCCTTCCGCAAAGCACCTCACCTTCTGTGCCCAGACCATTAGCCAGCGAGGTGACCTTGACCCCGGCCCAGGCCCTGCAAATGAAGAGGCGCGCCTGTAAGCGCTCAGCCTGACCCACGGCGACCCTCTGTGACCAATCATTCGACCAACCTCTTAAACAGAGCTCCACCGACGCAACGCCCAGGCATAAAAAGGCCAGGCCGAGAGACCGCCAGCAGTCACCGTCCTTGGACCCAGCGCACCCGCACCATGGCCGGCCCCAGCCTCGCCTGCTGTCTGCTCGGCCTCCTGGCGCTCACCTCCGCCTGCTACATCCAGAACTGCCCCCCGGGAGGCAAGAGGGCCGCGCTGGACCTCGACGTGCGCAAGGTGAGTCCCTAGCCTGGTCCCGCGGCGCTCCGGGGCAGGAGGGACCCGCAGCCACAGGGACGGGCTCCGCTCCGGCCTCGCCTGACAGCCCCAGTTGCTGAGCAGATTTTGACGCCCCGCCCGTGACCGCGGTCGAAGCCCAGACGGCGCCCAAGCGCGCCTGCAGCCCCGTTGTCCCGCCCGCACTGCGAGCCCAGGACCCCAGCATCCCCTCCCCGTGCACCCCGGGTCACCCCAACCCCGGTCCCGCTCCTTCGCTCACCCCTCCCGTCCCCTCAGTGCCTCCCCTGCGGCCCCGGCGGCAAAGGCCGCTGCTTCGGGCCGAATATCTGCTGCGCGGAAGAGCTGGGCTGCTTCGTGGGCACGGCCGAGGCGCTGCGCTGCCAGGAGGAGAACTACCTGCCATCGCCCTGCCAGTCCGGCCACAAGGCCTGCGGGAGCGAGGGCCGCTGCGCGGTGTTCGGCCTCTGCTGCAGCCCAGGTGAGCGGGGCGAGGCGCGCCGGTGCCCAGGGGAGGCGGCAGGGTCGCGGCCGGAGGTCCCCTGACGCTACCTCTCCCTCCAGACGGCTGCCACGCTGACCCTGCCTGCGATATGGAAGCCACCTTCTCCCAGCACTGAACCCTGAAGGCTCCCAACGCCTTTGAAGCGCGCCACTGGCTTCCCCCATAGCCACCCCAGACACATGAAAATAAAATAAAGCAGATTATTCTCCTCCAACTCGACTCGTGTCTAAGCGCCAGAAATGGGACGGGGAGGGGGCGTTTCGGGACTGGAAGATCGCGCCCGGTGAACCTGAGGCTTGTTGCGCTCGAAGCAGGAATTCAGAGCTGGCCCAGGGAGAAGTGTCCTGGCTGCTCGAGGGAACAGAGCAGTGCTGTCCTGGCTGCCACCGTCCTGAGGGACTGGAAGAGGGAGGGGCACAAAGGCTCTGGGGACGTGGAAACAGCCCCAGCTTCCAGCTCCCAGCCTGGGCTGAGGCCCACAGCAGGCTGCACTTCAGAAGATCTTTCAGAGTCGAAAAGGCCAGGATGAGGGAGCAAATTCAGACAAGGGTCTGAGCGGGGTGACCACAGGAAGCCCAGTGCACACTGAATGGCTTCCTGACCCCTGAGAGGAAGCTGGAGCCACACTGAGAAGTTGGAGCAGAGCTGGTCTGTGGGGAGGCGGCCCTGGGGAGCAGCTGAAGGGCCACCATGTTTCCAAGGAACTGGCACCAGGAGGCCACTGGCACACTCAGAAGGAGGAGCCCAAGCTGGGGGGCTGGGCTTGAATGCCAGCATGTCTCTCTCCCGTGTCCCAGGGCTGGGTCTGACTGCAGCCTTACTTCTGCCTATGCAATAAAATATGTCAAAGCTGTGGACCCCAAAAAGGGCAGGGGATCTTAAGAGCCCCCCACAGCAATGGCATGAACAGAGAGACTCTCTTAACCTCTATCTCCCATCTGTGAAGCAAAAGTTTCTGAGACAGGTGTCAATCAACTTATTATTATGTTTTTTTGAGAGGGAGTTTCATTCTTGTCGCCCAGGCTGGAATACAATGGCACAATCTCGGCTCACTGCAATCTCCGCCACCCAGGTTCAAGTGATCCTCCTGCCTCAGCCTCATGAGTGGCTGGGACTACAGGCACCTCCACATATCCTGGTAATTTTTGTATTTTTCGTAGAGATGGGGTTTCACCATGTTGGCCAGGTGGTCTCAAACTCCTGATTTGAGGTGATCTGCCTGCCTCCGCCTCCCAAAGTGCTGAGATTACTGGCGTGAGCCACCAGGACCAACCTGGTTTTATACATTTAGGGAGACAGGCATGAGCCATAATGTGAGCCGTGGTGCACAGCCAAGGTCTCAAGCAATTTAGAAAACTGATTAAGGGCAGGGCACGGTGGCTCATGCCTGTAATCCCAGCACTTTGGAAGACCTAGGCAGGTAGGTCACCTGAGCTCAGGAGTTTCAGACCAGCCTGGTCAACATGGCGAAACCCCGTCTCTACTGAAAATACAAAAATTAGCAGGATGTGGTGGTGGGCGTCTGTAATCCCAGCTACTTGGGAGGCTGAGGCAGAAGAATCGTTTGAACCCGGGAGGCGGAGGGGGTAGTTTGCAGTGAGGCGAGATTGCGCCACTTCACCCCCGCCTGGGCAAAAGAGAGAAACTCTTAGGGCAACACGGTCTGCTTTAAAAAAAAAAAAAGAGAGAGAGACTCTGTCTCAAAAAAGAAAGAAAGAAAGCTGATTAAGGACACACCTCAGGCGGTCCTGAGGACATGTGTCCAAGGCAGTCAGGGTACAACCTGTTTTTTTTTTGTTTGTTTTTTAGATGGAGTCTCACTCTGTCACCCAGACTGGAGTACAATGGTATGACCTCAGCTTACTACAACCTATGCCTCCTAGGTTCAAGGGATTCTCCTGCCTCAGCCTCCCAAGTAGCTGGGATTACAGGTGCGCACCACCAAGCTCAGCTAATTTTTGTATTTTTAGTAGAGACAGGATTTCACCATGTTGGTCAGGCTGGTCTCGAATTCCTGACCTCATGATCCTCATGCTTTGGCCTCCCAAAGTGCTGGGATTACAGGCGTTAGCCACCACGCTCGGTCTGGTTTTATACATTTAGGGGGACAGGAGACATTGATCAATGTAGCAGGAGCAGAATTAGATATTACACGTGGAAGAATCTTAGGTTTATAGCTTTAGAAATAACATATGAAAAGGGGCTCGGTTTACAGCTTCAGGAATCACATATGAAAGGGTTCTGGTTTACAGTTTTAGGACTCACCCGTGAAAAGGTTTCTGGTTTGATCTTGTTTTAAGTAAAAATAATGCCTTCCGGAGAGTTTCCCCAAGACCAAGCCTGCCACCTACAGGAAGGTGAAACAGGAGGTGCCTGTAGGTTTTCTTCTATTGGAATGCAGTGTGATAGTCAAAGGGGAAGTTGATCTGAGGTGCCTGGGTCTCCCTCTTCACCCCCCTCCCCTTTGAGACCCTCACCACTCTATAATATTAGAGAGAGGTCTCACTCTTATTCTCACTTTCCAGGTCCTCTGAAGAAACTGATTAATGATTTATAAAATATACTTGTGATGTTATTTTTCTGGTCTTATTACAGCAGTAAAGGATTTCTTAGCCATTTAGAGGAACAAGGTGGGGAAGCAGGGGAATAGTAGACCAACACCCACTGTTGTTATTACACTAACGAGGAGGGTTTTTATCCTCCCAAGGCTGAGGACCAGCCTTCAAAGAAGGACTTAGGGTTGAATGTATACGATACCTGCACAGGCACGTGGGCCAGTTTGGTTATATTCTTAACTGCATGACCCTGGCCGGTTATGTGCTGGCAGCAGCTGGTGAGTTTGAATTTTCCACAGACTCAGTTCCTTCAGCTGCTAGCAAATAATCTAGGGCCAGCTGGTGCTGATAAATCTCATTCCTCATTTGAGTTTCTTGTTGGGCTAAAAGGGACAGAGCTTTGCCCATTTTATTAGTGAGTATTTCCAAAACAGCCTGCAACCGGATGATCCAGTTGAACATGTAAATAGGGGTCCGGTATCCCCATGAGCCACCCTCCGCCCATGTGGCCGGCCCATAATGCTCAATAGTTCTCTCTGGTGGCCACTCATCATTTGTCTAATCTCCTATTTTTAGGTTTCTTTTCTCCCTAGCAGAGTAGACTGAATACCTTAGCAGCTCACCTGTCTTAACAGATAATAGGAAGAAAGAGGACTTAACGATGCCTATGACACATCTACCTGTCCATCTCAGGGATTACACACCTTATATTGAGTACCATTATATAAACAGGCTCCTTTCTGTGTTCCTGTACATTTATAAGAACTGCAGGACAAAAGAATGGCAGTGACTTTTACGCCCTACCTGATGTACATACTGAGGGCATTCTTCGAAATTAGTGTTCCTACTGTGCAAGTCCAAATATTAAGAAGAACAAGTCCCTAGGCCGGGCGCGGTGGCTCAAGCCTGTAATCCCAGCACTTTGGGAGGCCGAGGCGGGTGGATCACAAGGTCAAGAGATCGAGACCATCCTGGTCAACATAGTGAAACCCCGTCTCTACTAAAACTACAAAACATTAGCTGGGCATGGTGGTGCATGCCTGTAATCCCAGCTACTCAGGAGGCTGAGGCAGGAGAATTGCCTGAACCCAGGAGGCGGAGGTTGCGGTGAGCCGAGATCGCGCCATTGCACTCCAGCCTGGGTAACAAGAGCGAAACTCTGTCTCAAAAAAAAAAAAAAAAAAAAAAAAAAAAAAGAAGAAGTAGTCCCACGATAAACGTCCTCATGCTTCGGCCGTGCGTGGTCGAGCCAGCTTCCAGGATGTGGCTGGAGCAAGGCTTGTTGTCCTTTTTAAGGTGATTCTGCAATCCTTGCCTTGGTCCAAGTCTCAGCTGCTGCTGGTTTTTACACGGCTGTGGTGGATTTAGGCTGGGATTCCCTCTACCTTCACAGCTGTGAGATTGGTCAGGATCAGGTTTGAGGTCCTGTTTACGGTTTCAGGAATCACACATGAAAGGGTTCCGGTTTACAGTTTTAGGACTCACACGTGAAAAGGTTTCTAGTTTGATCTTGTTTTAAGTAAAAATAGTGCCTTCCGGAGAGTTTCCCCAAGACCAAGCCTGCCACCTACAGGAAGGTGAAACAGGAGGCGCCAGTCGGTCAGCCTTTTCTTATATTGAAATGCAGTGTGATAGTCAAAGGGGAAGTTGATCTGAGATGCCTGGGTCTCCCTCTTCACCATACATGCAAGATGAACATTGGTTTGCTCTGGAAAGGCAGGACAATTAGAAGGGGAGCTGTGGGGGTCCCAGGTCTTAGGTAAATAAGAAACAAAAGGTTGCCTTCTTGGCCAGGCGCAGTGGCTTACGTCTGTAATCCCAGCATTTTGGGAGGCGAGGTTGGGTGGATCACGAGGTCAGGAGTTCGAGACCAGACTGATCAACATGGTGAAACCCCGTCTCTACTAAAAACACAAAAATTAGCTGGGTGTGGTGGCACGTGCCTATAATCCCAGCTACACAGGAAGCTGAGACAGGAGAATTGCTTGAACCCAGGAGGTGAAGGTTGCTGTGAGCCAATATCGTGCCATTGCACTCCAGCCTGGGGGACAGAGCAAGACCCGTCTTAAAAAAAAAAAAGTTGCCTTCTTTTGAATCTTTGTTCAGCCTTTCACTGAATACACAATTTACATGCGAGAAGGGAGTAGAGGAATAGTCACATACACCTTAGTCTGGCTCAGTGAATATGCATTTTGACATAAACAATAGAGCAGAAGGAGCAATCAGATATGCATTTGTCTCAGGTGAGCAGAGGGATGACCTTGCCTGGCCTTTGTCCCACACCTGTGAAGATAAGCTATCAGTTTACATTGCCAGGGTGAAATGAGGCTCACAGGGAGTTTCCCTGTGGGCAAACTGTGAAATAAGTGTGTAGCTTTTTGTCTTTGTAGTTTCTTATTTAGGAATAAAATGGGAGGCAGCTTAGCCTGACTCAGTTCTCATTTTGACTTTTCCCTTTGACTTAGTGATTTTGGGGTCCTGTGATTTGAAATTTATTTATTTTCCCTTCCCACATCTATGCCTGCATCTAAACCCTGGGAATCAGATAAAAACCTGGTCCCCAGAACATCACCCCCCTCCACCATCCCACCCCAGGGCCCATGTCACTGGGCAGTGCACTTCAGAAGGCCACACCCACACTCCCACTCCAAAGAAAATAGGAATAGCCCAATCCTGTGGCTTCCCCACACTCAGGAGCAGCCAGGGCAGGGCAGGGAGAATGAACCCACAGATGCAAGACTGAAAAAATATACTGAAGAGTACTAGACTTCCTTCACAGGAGGTGACAAAAGGCCAAAAAGATGTATGGGCCTCAAGGTTTGGGTGCGCAGTGGCTGGAAAGGGTGTCAGGGCTTCCTGGGTGGTGCTCAGATTCTGTTTCTTGGCCTGGGAGCTAGTGAAACAGGTGTGCTCAATTTATGAAAATGCATTAAACTGTATACATGGGATGGGTTCACTTTGTTTGTAATGAAACTTCCTGCCTGTGACATGTACACCAGTGAAATCTACCAATCTGGGATCGTAAACATATGAAAAAAATAGTCTCTGTACTGAGCATGTGCAGACATTTTTGTCTTCTCATTAGTCCCTCAACAGTACAGTATAACAACAATTGACATAGCATTTACATTGTATTAGGCTAGCTACTGTGTATGTTGAATGGAGTTTTGTTCTGTTGCCCAGGCTGGAGTGTAATGGTACGATCTCGGCTCACTACAACTCCACCTCCTGGGTTCAAGTGATTATCCTGCCTCAGCCTCCCCAGTAGCTGGGATTACAGGCGCCCACCACCAGGACCAGCTAATTTTTTTGTATTTTTAGTAGAGATGGGGTTTCACCATGTTGGTCAGGCTGGTCTCAAACTTCTGACCTCAGGTAATCCACCTGCCTCGGCCTCCCAAAGTGCTGGGATTACAGGTCTGAGGCACTGCACCTGGCCTTGTATTAAATATTATAAGTATTCCAGAGTTGATTTAAAGTATAGAAAGAATGTAGATAGGCTACATGCTTCCTTTTCTTTCTCTTTCTTTCTTTTTCTTTCCCTCCCTCCCTCTCTTCCTTCCTTTCTTCCTTCCTTCCTTCCTTCGTCCCTCCCTCCCTCCTTCCCTCCCTCTCTCTCTCTCTCTTTCTTTCTTTCTTTCCTTTTGAGATGGAGTCTCGCTCTGTGGCCTAGGCTTAAATGCAGTGGTGCAATCTCAGCTCACTGCAACTTCTGCCTCCCAGGTTCAAGCAATTCTTCTGTCTCAGCCTCCTCAGTAGCTGGAATTACAGGTGCATGCCACCATGCCCTGCTAATTTTTCTATTTTTATTAGAGGTGGAATTTCACCACGTTGGTGAGGCTGGTCTTGAACTTCTGACCTCAGCCAATCTGCCTGCCACAGCCTCTCAAAGTGCTGGCATTAAAGATGTGAGCCATCATGCCCAGTCTCTCTTTTCTTTTTTTCTTGTTGTTTTTTTTTTGTTTGTTTTTTTTTTTAGACAGAGTGTTGTTCTGTCACCCAGGCTGGAAGCTGAGGCAGGAGAATTGCTTGAACCTGGGAGCTGGAGGCTGCAGTGAGCCAAGCTTCCTAAGTAGCTGGGACTACAGGTACATGCCACCATGCCAGGCTAATTTTTCTATTTTTAGTAGCAACGGGGTTTCACCATGTTGTCCGGGCTGGTCTTGAATGCCTGGCCTCAAGTGATTGTCTGCCTTGGTCTTCCAGAGTGCTGGGATTAAAGGCATGCGCCACTGCGCCCAGCCTGCAAAATATGAAGCTTCCTTATGTACAGGACTTGAATTTATTTGGATTTTGGTGTCCAAGGCAGATACTGGAACCAATATCTCACAGACACTGAGGGTCAACCATACTTGAAGAAAGTGTTCCTGTTTGTTTGTTTGTTTTAATAGAATAACACTCATGTTACTAAGAGGTGCGGAAGACAATAGCAGTGAGGCTTTTGAAAGCCTCTGGCCTACAGCACAGTGGAACCGTTTTTGCTGGGGCTGTGAGGGGATGTGCCTCTTCTGACCTCACATCTGGGGGTGAGGAGGAGCGGGAATTTGTCATGGAAGGGAACAAGGAGTGACTCAAAGTAAAGAACGTGGAATCCTTTTCAAATTGCTCAGAACAATTTAATACACAGAAAGGAGTATTTGAGGAAAGCAGTCAAAGTTCCGTGGCCCCAGAAACCACCGCAGAGAGAGGAAGTGCCAGCTTAGGGAGACTTGAGGGACCCGCCTCCCCCACCCGCAGGGGTACACAGCTGCGGATTTGTGCTTTCCAAGCTGCCTGTCCACCTTTCAGGGGATGTCTGGGCCTCCCCCTGGGTCCCCAGTCCCTCCTCTGAGTGCCTCAGATTCCCTCCCACCCCAGTGACTGACACAGAGCAGAGGGGTGTCAGCCCAGGTTTCCCCACCTTGAGAGAGACCGCAGGATCCCTCACGCCCCCAGGCACCCACCCACTGGGCCATTCTTTTCCTGGGATCTGACGCCTGCCGTGTTTTCTTTTGCAGCCTTAAAACACAGAGGGCTGGCCGGGCAAGGTGGCTCACACCTGAATCCCAGCACTTTGGGAGGCTGAGGAGGGTGGATCACCTGAGGTCAGGAGTTTAAGAACAACCTGGCCAACATGGTAAAACCCCGTCTATACTAATAATACACACACACACACACACACACACACACACACACACACACACAAAATTAGCTGGGCTTGCTAGCACATGCCTGTAATCCCAGCTACTCCAGAGGCTGAGGCAGGAGAACTGCTTGAACCCAGGAGGTGGAGATTGCAATGAGCCAAGATCATGCCACTGCACTCCATTCTGGGCAACAGAGGAAGACCCCATCTCTAAAATAATAATAATAAGGGTAGTATTCTGGCCTCCATAAGTCATGTTCTTTTATTTTTCAATTGTTTCAGAATTTGAGGGTTATAATTAAGGTGAGGTTAGGCTACTATAGTAAAAGCACTCAAATGGTAAAGAGACATTGCGGGCTTCAGGAAGATAGATGTTTATTTCCCTCTCTTTTCTATCAGCTGACATGAACATTCCTGGTTCTGTTCCACCCTGCCATTTAGGACCCATTTTCTTCCATCGTATAGTTACATCATCCCCTAGACCTTGTCACAGCCTGCATGCTTCAGGCTGGAGTGCTGTGGATGCCACCTGGTGGAAAGAGAAAGCATGTGGAAGGGAAGAGGTGCACCCACTGTCATGAGTTCAAGTGCCGGCCTGGCTCAGTGGGTCACGCCCATAATCCCAGCTACTTGGGAGCCTGAGGCAAGAGAATCACTGGAACCTGGGAGGCAGAGGTTGCAGTGAGCCAAGATCGCACCATTGCATTCCAGCCTGGGCAACAAGAGTCTAAAAAAAAATTGATTTCAAGTGCCACTCTTCCTTTTACTCAGGTTTTATTGACAAAAATATGGTCATGTGGCCATACCTTACTGCAAACGAGGCAGGGAAATATAGCTACAATTTCTTTTTTTTTTTCCTAAAGGGAGTCTCACTTTTTCACCCAGGCTGGAGTGCAGTGGCACGATCTCAGCTCACTGCAACCTCTGCTTCCCAGGTTCAAACAATTCTGGTGTCTCAGCCTCCCGAGTAACTGGGACTTCGGTCACACAACACTACACCTGGCTGATTTTTTTGTATTTTTAGTAGAGACAGGTTTCACCATATTGGCCAGGCTGTTCTTGAACTCCTGACCTCAGGTGATCCACCCACCTCGGCCTCCCAAAGTGCTGGGATTACAGGTGTGAGCCGCCTCACCTGGCAACAATTTCATTACTATGAAAGAAGTTGTGATGGATAGCAAAAACATTGCCCCAATTCTCCACCTCTCCCTGTAGCCAAAGCTGACTTTGCAGCTTTTCCCATCAAGAGAAGTCTATTTCTCTACTCCTTGAATCAGTCCTCGTCTACCTACTTTGAAATGTCTCCGTGGTGATTTGTCACAAGCAATTCATTGTAGCCATTGGAATATGGCAGAAGTCCCCAAGAAGTCTTGTACACCTTGTTTGTTCTTTTGCTCTTCTGTCTTACCACAAGAACACACTCAGGTTAGCTACTCTACTGGAGGATGAGAGACCACATGGAGCAGAGTCAGTCCCCAGCTGAGCTATCAGCTGCTAACAGATATATGACTAAGTTCAGTCAAGATCAGCCAAACTCTGCCAGCTTCCCCAGAACCATTCACACAACCCACAGAGTGATAGGAAATAATTGGTGTATTTAAGCCACCTCATTTTGGGAGCAGTTTGTTACCCAGCATTATTGTGGCAATAGATACATGATATGGAGGGAGAAGAGATTTTTGAAGAGCAGCTAGAGAGTATTAGGTAACTGGATACTCCTTGAACTCCTAGAAATGACAGTGTTTATCTTCTTTTGAGAATTATGTGAACAAATTTTCCTTTTTTTTTCTTTTTTTTTTTTTTTTTTGAGACAGAGTTTCACTCATGTTACCCAGGCTGGAGTGCAATGGCGCGATCTCGGCTCACCGCAACCTCCGCCTCCCGGGTTCAGGCAATTCTCCTGCCTCAGCCTCCTGAGTAGCTGGGATTACAGGCACGCACCACCATGCCAGCTAATTTTTTGTATTTTTAGTAGAGACGGGGTTTCACCATGTTGACCAGGATGGTCTTGATCCCTTGACCTCGTGATCCACCGGCCTCGGCCTCCCAAAGTGCTGGGATTACAGGCTTGAGCCACCGCGCCCAGCCCAAATTTTCCATTGTCGAGCCATCTTCCATTCATTAAGAAATCCTATTTGCAGCTGGGTGTGGTGGCTCACACCTGTATTCCCAGCACTTTGGGAGGCTGAGGCGGGCGGATCATGAGGTCAAGAGATCGAGACCATCCTGCCAAACATAGTGAAACCCCGTCTCTACTAAAATATAAAAATTAGCTGGGTGTGGTGGCGCATGTCTGTAGTCCCAGCTACTCGGGAGGCTGAGGCAAGAGAAATTGCTTGAACCCAGGAGGTGGAGGTTGCAGTGAGCCGAGATTGCGCCACTGCACTCCAGCCTGGTGACAGAGCAAGACTCTGTCTCAAAAAAAAAAAGAAATCCATTTGCTCATGATGTACTCTTCAATTTAGTCTTCTGCAACAGATTTACTATTATTTTTTGGATGTTTGAATCATAAATTAGATTGTTAGACACCATTTTTTTCTGTGCTATAATTTTATATCAGTTAGGATAGAATTTGTTATTAGGTTGGTGCAACGTAATAGGTTTTTGCCATTATTTTTGCACCCACCTATAGTAAGTAACAGAAAACCCAGCAGATAACATCTTGAATGCGAAGTTTATTCATGCAGCTCATGGGCCAGAAAGCAGCATTTTAGGACTAGTATAGCCATTCCACAGTGCCTTCACAACCCTACCCATTCCACCTTCCTGCTGTGTCAGCCTTAGTGGATACCTTTTGTCTTCATGTCACAAAACTATTACTTGTTCTTTGGGCATCATGTCTATGACCCAGGAGAGATGAAAGCAGAAGCGTCAATCATTTCTCTTTTAATATTAAGATAGAACTTTTGCTTCTGTCCACAGAGTAACTGGTAACTGACTAGACCTCCTACCATAAGCAGTTGCAAAACTGGATAAAATATATAAAGCAACTGTTTTCAGGCATGATAGAGAGAGAAAAATTTACTAGGTGAACCCCATGATTACCCCAGGATTCTGCTGGGAACAATGGCCTGACCATGATGCAATGAAACGGAGTCTGAGCAAAGCATGGCTGCCACACTGACTGAGGAGGCATGGAAAGAAGTTGCAAAAATCCTCAGCAAAAAAAAAAAAAAAAAAGAAAGAAAAAGAAATTACTGTCTATGTAGAAAACTCCAAAGAATCTTCAAAAAAATTATTAGATCTAATAAGTACATATAGCAACATCACAGGATACAAAGTCAACACATAAAATTAATAATAATTCATAATTCCATATACTAGCAATAACTACTTGGAAATTAAATTTTAAAACACAGGCTGGGCATGGTGGCTCACACCTGTAATCCCAGCACTTTGAGAGGTTGAGGTGGGTGGATCACCTGAGATTGGGAGTTTGAGACCAGCCTGACCAAGATGGAGAAACCCCTCTACTAAAAATACTAAAAATTAGCCAGGCGTGGTGGTGCATGCCTGTAATCTCAGCTACTCAGGAGGCTGAGGCAGGAGAATTGCTTGAACCTGGGAGGTGGAGGTTGTGGTGAGCTGAGATTTCGAACACCTGAGGTCAGGAGTTCGAAACAAGCCTGGGCAGCATGGCAAAACCCCGTCTCTACTAAAAATACAAAAATTAACCAGGTGCGGTGGTGAGCTCCTGTAATCCCAGCTACTCAGGAGGCTGAGGCAAGAGAATCACTTGAACCCAGGAGGTAGAGGTTGCAGTGAGCCAAGATCATGCCACTGTACTCATGGGTGACAGGGAGACTTCACCCCAAATAAATAAATAAAATAGTGTGAAAAATATGAAATCTTTTGGATAGAAATCTTACATAATATATACAAATTCTATATGCTGAGAATTATAAAATGCTGACGGAAGACATAGAAGACCTGAATAACTGGAGAGATATATTTTGTTTATTGATTTGGAAGACTCATCAGAGTAAAGATATCATTTCTCCACAAATTGATTGAAAGATCCAACACAATTCTTTTGTGTGTGTGTGTGTGTGTGTGTGTGTGTGTGTTTGTGGAGACCAGGTTTCACCATATTAATCAGGCTGGTCTCGAACTCCTGACCTGAGATGATCCACCCTCCTTGGCCTCCCAAAGTGCTGGGATTATAGGTGTGAGCCACCGCGCCCAACCAGATCCAACACAATTCTAATTAAACTCCCAATAGGATTTTTTTGTAGAAATCATTTTAATTCTAAAATTTATATAGAATGACAAAGGAACTAGAATAGCCAAAACAATCTTGAAAAAGAACAAAGTTGGAAAAGCCACACAACCTGATAAAGTTTTTATATTCAAAACAGTGTAGTATTTTAGAAAGGATAGCTCTAGGCCAGGTGCTGTGGCTCATGCCTGTAATCCCAGCACTTTGGGAGGCCGAGGCAGGCAGACCACTTGAGGTCAGGAGTTCGAAACCAGCCTGGACAACATGGCTGTTGAGTGAGATCATGCCACTGCACTCCAGCCTGGGCGACAGAGTGAGACTCTGTCTAAAAAAAAAAAAAAAACATAGCTCTATAGATCAATGCAACAGATTGGAGAGTCCAGAAATAGACTCACATATATTTAAGAAGAGACACTGCTGTGTCCTTAATATAGATGCTGAAAAATAAACAGAAATAAAAAGAGACGCTGCCAATGTTACCATTTTTATGAACCAGCATGGACACTCTGCTTTGACTCTTGTCATAGGTTTTCCGCAGCCCCTTTGCCCTGGAGAGACTGAGCAGACAAGGCCAGAGCTTTCCCTGCTAAACGGCTCTGTAGCTGGGTCAGGGGACTCAAGGAGGGGGAGAAAGAGGGAAAGGCTGTTCAGCGGGGTGGACATTTGGGCAAAGTATGGGCAGGCAGGCATCCCTCACCCCTTCCCAGAAGTAGTCGCCTGATTGCTTTGAAGACAAGTGGAGAGAAAGGCGTCTCTAAGTCTGTATTTGGGAAGAGGAAGTTCCTGGATCTCATTCTGAAACTGTCCCCAAGTCCAGACACTAGCACTTTGGATTGGATTCAGTGCAGCCAAGCCACCTGCCTCTTCCTACCTCCCAGTCTGGAAGAGTTAATCAATTCTTATTAGGTTTGGTCCTGCTCCAGCCCCAACCAGATGAGGGCTGGCCCTGAATGGACCACATGAGACAGGAGCAGGAGGTCATGGCAGTGACCCAAGCCTGCATGGCCCCTGCCCCTGCTGGCTAGACCCAGTCACGTCAGGCACTGCCTGGTAGAGGAGGCCACAACCAGATCAGGGGTGACAGCCAAGGGGAGCCGTGGGAGTGTGGAAGACAGTGTGACCTTGGCATGTGCCTGGACTCTGCCCACGGCCGCTGAGGCTGGGCTGCCTGAGTCACCAGGCTGGGCCAGAAGCCTGGGCGCTGGGATCAGGACCCAGGGGGACTTCCTTCCTCCTGCACTCCATCTGGCTTCAGAGTTTCTGGAGGATCCCGAAGGAGATACAGCCTCTTGTGGCTCCAAGACCTGGAGCAAAGAAGCCCAAGGAGAAGATGCAGAGAACAGAGGAGGCCTAGACAGACAGATGGGAGGTGGCAGAGGGGGTGAGGGGACAGAAGGGGAAGGATGGAGAGGCCAAGAGGACAAATGGGGAGGGATGGAGGGGCCAAGGAGAGGCAAGAGGGGGCCCTGAGCTGCAGAACAGGGAGGAGAGAGACAAAGGAGAGAAAGGGCAGATGGGACCAAGAAAAGGTTCGAGGTTCAAGAAGGGGGTGAGAGACTCCAGGGAAGAGGGTAGAGGAAGAGGCGGAGTGCCGGTGGACATCTTTGTGCCAAAGAGGCTCTTGTCAAAGGGCAGAAGGTCTTCATGTCCCGGAGCTAAGTGAGTGCACTCCTGCACACGTGACTGTGTGTACCTGCTCCTGCCCATCCCCATGTCAGATGTGTCTGTTTCTCTGGGTGTGTCTGTGGCTCTGAATGTGGGGCTCAGGGTCTTTGTGGTTGCGGACATGTCCCTGACAGTTACTTTCTTGTCTGTGTTTCTGTCCAAGAGTGCCTGTGGGTGTGCGGGGCTGTATCCTTAGGGATCCCCCAACTCTAGCTGGGCGGCCCTAATGGTGGGTACACTGGACGGACAGCAGGTGGCGCTGTGTCCGCTGGGTCTGCGGTGACATCCCCTTCGCCACCACACTCGAGCACTGCTTTGGGTGAAACTGACATTGCACTGGGAGTCCCGGGACCTGGGTGGGTCCCTGAACGGTTTGTGCTTCAGTCTCCTGGGCTGAAAATGAGGACAGAAACGGTCACCCCTTGGCGTGTGTGTCCCCTCTGCTCTCTCTCACTCTTCTCTTGGTCACTATCAAGGTCTCCACCTCTCTCTCCATCATTCTGCTGTCTCTGTGTCTCTTGCTTTCTTGCTGTCTCGTCCTGCAGGCCTTTCCCCTCTCTGCTTTTACTTCTTTCCCTCTGCCGGAGGATCCCCAACCCACCCCATCCAAGGCCACTCTCAGCCTCTGGTCTCCCCTCACCCTGCCTCCCAATTCCCCGTGTCCCTCGGTCTAGAGACACCTCTGAGGGTCCCAGACCTGTCGCTTCTCTGGGGTGGCTCTGCCCACGATCTCAGGTCCAGGGCAGACCGGGCGGCGCGGTGGCGGGGGTCCGCGCCCCCACCTCCCTCCCCTTCCCTCTTCCCGCCACAGACGGAGACAGACGCGAGGCGGTGCATTGCTAGAAGTTTATTGTCTGTGCTGTAGGGGCGGGCGCGGGGCTCAGTAGACACCGGGCTGGGCGGGCTCGAAGGGCTCGGGTGCCCCTGCCAGCTGCACCAGCCGCAGCAGCAAGGCGCCGGCCGGCCCGTCCAGCTGCGTGGCGTTGCTCCGGTCTCCGGCGCGGGCGCGGCGGTGAAAGCCCTCGCGGCACTCGGGCTCGATCACGCAGCCCTCTGCGATCGTGTGAGCGTGTGAGCGCTGGCGCCCTGGGGTAGGCGCAGCTGGGGTTGGGGGCCCGCCCCCTCCCCGCCCGGCCCGCGTGCCCCCCACCCACACCGTCAGCACCCGTCCCAGCCCCAGCGCGCCCCCGCCGCGCACCGTCGTTGCAGCAGATGCCGAAGGCGGCGCAGCGGCCCCCGCTCCCGCAGGCCTTGTGGCCGGACTGGCAGGGCGACGGCAGGGAGTTCTCCTCCTGGCAGCGCAGCGCCTCAGCAGTGCCCACGAAGCAGCCCAGCTCGTCCACGCAGCAGATGCTGGGCCCGAAGCAGCGGCCTTTGCCCCCGGGGCCGCAGGGGAGGCACTGCAGGGACGGGCGGGGTGAGCGGGAGGAGCGGAGAGCCGGGGATCCGGGGTTGGAGGGGAAATCCGCTTGGCGGGGATGCTGGGTCTGGGGCGGAGTGCGGGCGGGACACCAGCGCTGCAGCTGCAAGGGCCCTGGGGTCTCTTCCGCAGTCAAGGGCGGGGCGTCAAAATCCGCTCAGCACCTTGGGTTCTTGGATGACCTCTCAGTGATAGCCCTCAGCGTCCTCACCCTCAGCTGGGGATGGGTCTCCCGTGGAGCCCTTCCTCTAGCCCCAGGGCCATCGCTGGTGGGCACCACTCTTGCAGCTGCCCCCTACCCCACCCCCCGCCACTCCAGACCCTTCCCCCTTCCTCCTCCCACTGCTGGGGCTTGAGCTGGGGTCCACACCCTCCCCTCCCCACTCCACCATAAAAAGGCCCTGCCCATCCAAATCCCTGGCCCTTCCTCTGGCCCCCCTCCCCCCCCCCTCCCCCCCCCCCCCCCCCCCCCCCCCGCCATCCCAAGCTGCTGGGGCCCTGACCCCCTGCTCAGCCGCCTATGACCTAGCAGGTGGGTGGCAAGGGCCTGAGCCCTGGAGGAGGGCACGGAGAGCACGGACACCCAGGTGCCTCAGGACCCCATAGGAGCCAACCGGGAGGACCGGAGGCTTCGGGGGTTGCCCACCCAGCCGCTCTAATTTCAACAGCCGGCTCTGTGGCGCAATGGATAGCGCGTTAGACTTTGAGCCCAGCCTGGTGTGGTCTAATTTGCTCAACGGCTCATCATTGCGCCTGGACAGAATTGCGCCTGGACAGAATTGCGCCTGGACAGAATTGCGCATCATAGCTGGATTTCCTTCAGCTCTGCTGGAAATGGAGGAAACGGCCAGGACTAGAGAATTAGGCCAGGTTCCCAGCAGAACTTCCCCACAGGCTGCCCGACTCAAGTGCGTCAGACCGGTGGCCATCTTCTGTGTGTGTGTGGGGGGGGGCTGGGTGCCTGTGGCTGGGAGGCTGGGGCTAGATGAGGAAAACCTCCAATGCCAGCTAGGAGGGAGCTTCTGCTGCCCCAGCCAGTCCAGGTGCAAGAACGCCATGGGCGCAGGGGAGGCCATGATGCCACATTCTCCCTGATCCAGCCCCAAGCCCAGCCACAGGTGAAGCATCCCTCACTTCCCTGCATCCCTGTCTGGATGGCAACAGTGACCAGGAGCCCCTTCAGCCTCTCCCAGCCTCCCGAAAAGCCTGGTCCCCTCTGACCCACTCCATTGGCTCCTCTGCCCAGCCATGCCATGCCTCCCTCTTCCTCCCCAGCACTTCCCCTAAAGACTGCCATCACCCATGACTTCCCTCTTTCCTAGCCCCAGCCCTGAGATGGCCCACGGAGGGAGGTACCTGTCTCAGCTCCAGGTCAGACATGGCCCTCTTGCCGCCCCTCGGGCAGTTCTGGAAGTAGCACGCAGAGGAGAAGGCCAGTAGGCCGAGGAGGCAGGCGGGCAGCATGGTGTCAGGCATCTTGGTACACGCAGGTGGGCCCCGTACGCAGCTCGGCTTGGTGGCTCTGTGCTGCTGCCTCTGCCGGATCCCTATTTATGTCCGCAGGTGTTCCCTCAGAGGCAAGACGTGGCCACCACCCCCTCCCCAGTGGCTCCCCAGGAGCCCACAGCCATCAGGTCCCCAGCCGTCAGCAGTGATTCAGGCATCTGGGGACACACGTGGGCCTGTCTGTGCAGGGGACCATGGGGGAGGGATGCGGGCCGCCGGGCTGTCATGGGCCATGGAATGACAGCAACTGCCTCTACTGTGACTACAGAGCTCTGGATTCAGGGAGAGGGGCAGACTGGGGGTCGCCTGGTCACTGTCTCCGAGCTTTCGGGTTACCCAGAAAGGGCTTGGGGTCCAAGAAGATAAGAGGAACAGAGGTGCTGGGTGTTAGAGGCAGGGGCAGGAGCAGCTCAGGAGCGGTGGGGCAGGAGACAGCCAGGTGTGTGGGAGGGTTAGCCCTGTGACAACAGGATAAGGGACCAAGAACAGCAGAAGCCCAGAGTGGCGAGGACAAGGGCTTTGTTCTGGCTGCACCGGGAACGGGGATTCCTGCCTCGTGGACAAGGCAGCCTCGGTCATGGAGTCAAGGGACATAGAATGAGAGGGGCTTGTTCTCACGGGTTCGGGGGGGTGGCAGACTTCTGGGGAAAGTGCAGGACATCACCCCTGTACACCCACAGAGCAGGGAAAGGGGACTCAGGCCCTGAAACTAGGGACCTTGCGGGTACATTCCTCACATGACCCATCACCCCCTCCCAGGTAGGAACATGAGTCGGGGGAGCTACTATGGGGAGCGAGAACTCCTCACCAAGTCAGGTTCAAAGGTGGGGAGACCCCCAGGGAAACTGACAATGCTTGTCCCAATTTCTACACTCACCAGGACCGTAGTCTGTAGAGGCCAGAGCAGGCCTGGGGTGGGAGTGGAGCTCAGGGGGCTCCGGGCCTGGGGGAGGGTGCAGGAGCCACAGCTAAATGGACCCAGCCTGAGAAAGCCACTTTTGGTTCCTAATCCCAAGGTGGCAGGTCTGAGGAGGCCATGGCCTCTCTCCCTGGGCCACCAGAGGGCCCCACTGGTCTAGGGCTCAGGCCAGGCACCCCCTGGCTCTGAATCTGCGTACAGCCCGCAGCTCCTCCAGTTCCTACAGGCTCTTGGCCTCCTCTCCAGGGTGCACCAGGTGCTGCCAGGAAGCTCCAGGGGACACAGCAGCCCTGTCCCCACCAAGGGCAATGAGGGGGCCAGCAGCCCAGGAGGGACCTCCTACACTCAGGCCGTGACATTGGCCTTTTCAGAAATGACCCCTCAGGGACAGCAAGGACCCTCTGAGAGGCAGCATTGGGCAGTTGTGATTGCAGGGACACTGGCTCCCAGTGGCCTGGCTTAGGGTCTAGCCTCTATTGCTTGAAGCTTCATGGCTTGAGCAGCTCACTGGACTTCCCTGTGCCTCAATTTCTGCCTGTGTGAAGTAAGGAAAATCATGGTACCCACCTCCTAGGGTCATTGTGAGGACAGAAATAAATAATTTATTATACGAAAGTTTTAGAGTCGGGCGCGGTGGCTCAAGCCTGTAATCCCAGCACTTTGGGAGGCCGAGGCCGGTGGATCACAAGGTCAAGAGATTGAGACCATCCTGGTCAACATGGTGAAACCCCGTCTCTACTAAAAATACAAAAAATTAGCTGGGCATGGTGGCGCGTGCCTGTAATCCCAGCTACTCAGGAGGCTGAGGCAGGAGAATTGCCTGAACCCAGGAGGCGGAGGTTGCGGTGAGCCGAGATCAGCCCATTGCACTCCAGCCTGGGTAACAAGAGCAAAACTCTGTCTCAAAAAAAAAAAAAAAAAAAAAAAAAAAAATTAGCGGGGCATGGTGGCACAAGCCTGTAGTCCCGGGTACTTGGGAGGCTGAGGCAGGAGAATCCTTGAGCCTGGAAGGCAGAGGTTGCAGAGAGCTGAGATCATGCCACCACCACACTCCAGCCTGGGCGACAGAGCAAGACTCTGTCTCAAAAAAAAAAAAAGAAAAGAAAAGTTCCTGCATCATTGTAAAGTTGATTAACAGTAGTATGTAGTATTGCATTATTAATGCCATTATTCTTTTTTGTTTTATTTTGTTTGAGATGGAGCTTTGCTCTTGTCGCCCAGGCTGGAGTGCGGTGGGACAATCTTGGCTCATCGCCACCTCCGCCTCCCAGGTTCAAGTGATTCTCCTCCTCAGCCTTCCAAGTAACTAGGATTACAGGCGCCTATTACCACATCCAGCTAATTTTTGTATTTTTAGTAGAGATGGGGTTTCACCATGTTGGATAGGCTGGTCTCAAACTCCTGGCCTCAGGTGATCTACCTGCCTCAGCCTCCCAAAGTGCTGGGATTACAGGCTGAGCCACCAGGGTTGGCCAATGCCATTTTTCCTGTTAAGAGCTGGGAGATTTTCCCACAGGGGGCAGCTTCCTGGATAAGTCCAAGAGGGATATTTTCATTCCACTCATGGCCTGGAAATGAGCTTGATCTGAGGCCATTGCCGCATTGAGACTCTGTGCGTCATGAGGCTAGCTGAGGAGGGAGGCCAGAGCCCTGGCTAAGGTGTCTTGGCCCAGTGCCTTACCCATTCTTTACTGCAGGGGGTTGAGTCAACAACTGAAAATGGATGAGGCCAGACTGACTAAGGGCCCAAGCCATGGGACAGGCCAGGGCTCCTGTGCTGACCAGATTGGTCTACCAGAATCTCTATTCTAAGACCAGCCTCTCACACCAAGGCCCCTTTCCCCCAGGACCCACCTTCTCAGAACCTCCACTGACTGGGAAAAGTCTCTATACTATGCTGACTGGCAGCATTTCCAACACAGCACCCATATGTCAATGGGTCCCCCAGATACCCCATACCCGTCTACACGTCCCTTACAGGTTTCCTTTCCCAACCTACTTTTCACATCTTCTCAGCCCTTTTATCTTCTACATGTCAGCTCATGATGCTGATTCATTCAGGCTTTCAAAAGATGGGAGTCAGCTCCTTCGCCAGTTCCTCCCCCTCCCCTGACATATACCCTCCATCCACCGTTTTCTAGACATGATGATGTCATGCTAGATTGCAATCATGCCTCTGAGCTAAGCCATGTAGTATATTATGATTCTTTCTATCTCTGAACGACTTTTTTATTCCCTGGAGTAAGTGGTCATCTTGGTTTTCATTTGTGGTCCATCACAAATGAAAAACCAAGACTTTTTTTTTTTCTGAGATGGAGTCTTGCTCTGTCACCCAGGCTGGAGTGCAGTGCCACGATCTTGGCTCACTGCAACCTCTGCCTCCAGGATTTAAACAATTATCCTACTTCTGCCTCCAAAGTAGCTGGGATTACAGGTGCACAACACCTCACCCAGCTGATTTTTGTATTTTTAGTAGAGGCGGGGTTTCAGCAGGTTGGCCAGCCTGGTCTTGAACTCCTGACCTCATGATCTACCATGCCTCCCAAAGTGCTGGGATTACAGGTGTGAGCCACTACACCTGCCCCCCTGCTTTTTTTTTTTTTTTTTTTTTTTAGAGACGGGGTCTCACTCCATCTGCCATTTATCCAGAAGTCAACATTTATTCTTCAACTCCCTCCACCCAGGCTTCTGCCCAAATCAGCTCATTGAAACTCCTGTTGTCAAGGTCGTAAAGTCCCTCCATATTGAAAAATGCAGAGGTCATGTCTATGTGCTCACTTTGCGTGATCTCCTGGCAGCATTTGACATGGAGAACACTTACCCTTTTCTAAAGCACTCTTTGTTTGGTTCCACGGCCGCTACACGCTCTTGGTTTTCCTTTTATCATACTCACCGGATGTTCTCTCGCACTCTCCTTTGCTGGCTCCTCTTTGACCTTGACTTCTAAATATTGGAGCATCCCAGGAATCAGTCCTGTGTCCCTTCTCTTCTCTTCCTGTGTGATCCCACAATTTTATATACTTACTGCAAGCTAATAATTCCCAAATTGATATTTCCATCCTGGGCCTCTCCCCAAAGAGCCAGACTTACAGTTACAAGTGCCCAGTGATACCTCCCCTTGGATATCCAATAGGGTTCTCCAACTTAACAAGCGCAACACCCAGCTCCTGATTTTCAGCTGTTTCCTGGCTCTCTTCCATGGTTTCCCACCTCTGTGATCGCACCACCATCCAACCAGCTGCTCCTCCCAGAACTTGAGACCCACCCTGGACCTTCTCTTTCCCTCACCCTTGCTCAGTCCTACCTCTAAAATCAAGCTCAACTCCACCTGCTGCTTGGGATCTGAGATTCTGCTGTTTCCTTTTCCTGGAAGATTCCCCCACCCACACTGTCCCCAGGAATTACTTCATTGGCTTAAATGGCATCTCTTAAGAGGAGGCTGCCCTGACTGCCCTCTCTAGAGCATCCCCTACCTCTATGATCTTCTGTCTGGGTCTATATTGATGAACTTCATAGTATCTACTGCACTTCGCAGTTCATTTTGTGTGTGTGTCTATCTTTTTGTGTGTATATGGCTATAATCCCTTTAAAATGAAACACCAGGGCAGAAAGGAAGGACTCTATCTTTCATGCTCAGTACAGTAACTCCACCCAGTGCTGTACTTCCTTCTTTCCATAATTTAGTGAATTATGGAATTCTTTCCATAATAAATTCAGTAAATTATGGAAAGAAGGAAGTGGAGCCCTAGGTACCAGCCTCAGCTCTCCAGGGAGTTGCTCTGCGACCCAGGGCAAGTCACACCTGTTCCCCAGCCTATTTACTTGGTGTACTAACCCCACATCCTGCCCAACTGAGGTCTTAAGGGAATCAGATGAGGGTGCTATAAAGGGTTAAGATTCCTGCAATCCTTACATAATAAAATGTTGCAAGCCTCCAGATTAAACCCCAAATGTCAGAATGTTCTATAAAGTACTTCCTTACCCTTAGACCACCTTTTCTGAGAAGAAGTAGCAGTCAACTAATCTTAGCAGAGCATCTGCCCCGCCCACACCTCCTGCGTCTTATTCCCGGCTGTATGTACCATAGAACATCTCTACTACTGCCAGAGAGGGCATGGCCTCATTTTCTATCTTTTTTCCTTTTTAAATTTCTTTTGTAGAGATGGGGGTCTCACTGTGTTGCCCAGGCTAGTCTCAAACTCCTGGCCCCAAGTAATCCTCCTACCTCGGCCTCCCAAAGTGCTGGGATTACAGGCATGAGGCACTCTGCCCCGCCAATGGCTTCATTTCTTTCATTCTTTCTCTTTCTTTCCTTCCTTCCTTCCCTCTTTCTTTCTTCTTTCTTTCTTTCTCTCTCTCTCTCTTTCTTCCTTTTTCTTTCTCTCTCTCTCTTTCTTTCCTTTTTTTTTTGACAGGGTCTCACTCTGTCACCCAGGCTGGAATGCAGTGGTGCAATCACAGCTCATTGTAGCCTCTACCTCCTGGGCTTAAGTGATCCTCCCACCTCAGCCTCCCAAGTAGCTGGGACCACAGGCACATGCCACCATGCCCAGCTAATTTTTGTTTTCGTGGAGACAGGATTTTACCATTTTGCCCAGGCTGGTCTCAAACTCATGGGCAAAAGTGATGTGCCCACCTTGACCTCCCAAAGTGCTGGGACTATGCATTGCATGAGCCACAGTGCCCAGCTGGCCTCACAGCCTCATTTTCAAACAGACATTGCTGTGAGTCCAGCTTTCTCCCTTCTCACAGTAATCGTTTTTTGGTTTTGTTTGTTTGTTTGTTTGTTTGAGACTGGGACAGAATCTTGCTCTGTCACCCAGGCTGGAGTGCAGTGGCACCATCTCAGCTCACTGCAACCTTCACTCCCCAGGTTCAAGCGATGGTAGTGCCTCAGCCTCTCTAGTAGCTGGGATTACAGGCACTTGCCACCACGCCTGACGAATTTTTGTATTTTCAGTAGAGACAGTGTTGCACCATGTTGGCCAGGCTGGTCTTTAACTCCTGACCTCAAGTGATCCACCCACCCCGGCCTCCAAAAGTGCTGGGATTACAGGTGTGAGCCACTGTGCCCCACCTCCAGTAGTCTTTTTGAGGACCCACACAAATGCTCTGTAAACTGTGAAGAGGCGAACATTCTAGTCCCTAGAGGTAGACTCATAGAAAAAAAGAAAGGAAAAAAAATGAAAAGGGGAACAAAAGAAGTTGTAGGAGTCCAAGACCTGCTTACTGGATTGAATCAAAGAAGTTACATTGAGCAGGGATGAGAAACCGCCGAGAAAAATGCTGGCTGGGCCTGCTGGGCCTGGTAGCTCACACCTGTAATCCCAGCACTTTGGGAGGCCGAGGAGAGCAGAACACGAGGTCAGGAGTTCGAGTCCAGCCTGGCCAACACGGTGAAACCCTGTCTCTACTAAAATACAAAAATTAGCCGGCTGTGACGCTGCATGCCAGTAATCCCAGCTACTCGGAAAGCTGGGGCAGAAGAGCCGCTTGAACCTGGGAGACGGAGGTTGCAGCGAGCCGAGATGGCGCCACTGCACTCCAGCCTGGGTGACAGAGTGAGACTCCTTCCCCCAAAAAAAAGAAAAGAAAAAGAAAAATGCTGGGCCTGAGGTGGACAGGTACGGAACCAAAATGGATCCACCGCAGGACGAAGTGAAAAAGGAGGGAGGGAAGCTTTCTGTTCTTTCCAGACCCGCACCTAACGCCCAGGCACATCTCAGCTGGGTTGAAGAGCCAAACAGAATAAAATCAGCCGATGAGGGCAGGGAGTGGAAGCGGGAAGCCAAGTCTGAGTATTTAACAGATCTCTAGAGGGAGTTACATTAAACTCTTAAAAGAAATCAGAAATGAAAAGGCAATAAAATTCTTACTTGCAAAAATAACCTAAATAAAGGGCAAAATAAACAAGGAAAAATATTTTTTACAAACTCGTTTCTATACGGAAAAGCTGTACGGCAGCAAGACGTGTGGATTCGCATCTAGAGACGCTCAACCCCCAGCTCCAGGTTCCAGGTGATGCGGCCTGCCGCACCCGCTAGGGACAAAGACTGCGGCCCTGGGGTCGCACAGACGTTCCGTTTGCAAGACTTAGCGAAGAGCCAGGCCTGTCCACACCCCCAGCCCCCACGCAGCCAGACATTCGCAGGTGCTGAGATGAGTGAAGTCACCAGGAGAGGCAGGAAACAGCGCGGGCCTCGGGGACCCGAGGGCGCGGAAGCTCGGGGGCCGGGGTCGAGCGCAAATTGGGAGGCGCAGCGCTGGGCGCACGCCCCCCTTGGCCCGGCGGCCCCTAATGAGGAGCGCTGTGCGCAGACTGCTAAGAGCGGCATGAGCGCCTCTCCCGCGGCCCCCAGGGCCCCGCAGGTCGGCGCCACCCGGGAGCGCGGCGCCCGGAATCACTTAGGGCCATCAGCCAGGCGTCCGGGCGGGGAAGGCGGCCGATCCAGGCGGTGGCGGAGGGGGCTGCGGCGGAGGCGGCCCCGACTTCCAGGCTCGCCCTTCTGCCTGCTGGGCAGGGCCCATTCCGAGGCCCGGAGAGTTCCCGCCACACCCTTCCAACCAGGGACGCGCGGGCCGGCGGAGGGGTCTGGGGCGAGTGGGAGGCCAGGCCGCCGCGCAGGGAAGGCTTCCCCAGGTGTACTCGGTGCCTGTGGACTGGGGGCTGCAATTCCCCGGAAGAGGAAACGGGAAAGACACACTGGGCGGGATAAACAGCTTGTGCAGAGATGTGAAAGAGATGTGAACCCAACTGTGTGTGCGTGTGCGCGTTTGTGTGGTAGGGACATCATACAGGACGCGGGCTATGAACACGCTAAACCACAGGCAATAAAACACGAAGTGTGGGGCCAGGCGTGGTGGCTCACGCCTTTAATCCCAGCACTTTGGGAGACTGAGATGGGTGGATCACCTGAGGTCAGGAGTTCGAGACCAGTCTGGCCAACATAGTGAAACCCCATCTCTACTAAAAATACAAACATTTGCCAGCGTGTGGTACACGCCTGTAATCCCAGCTACTCGGGAGGCTGAGGTAGGAGACTCGCTTGAGCCCAGGAGGCGGAGGTTGCAGTGAGCCAAGATTGCACCACTGCACTCCAGCCTGGGCAACAAGAGCGAAACTGCATCTTTTTCTTTTCTTTTCTTTTCTTTTTTTTAGACGGAGTCTCTGAGTCTCGCTCTGTTGCCCAAGCTGGAGTGCAGTGGCATAATCTCTGGTCAAGCAGTTTCTTGCCTCACCTCCCCAGTAGCTGGGATTACAGGCGCCCGCCACCTCGCCCAGCTAATCTTTGTATTCTTAGTAGAGAGGGAATTTAACCATCTTGGCCAGGCTGGGCGAAACTCCATCTCGAAGAAGAAAAAAAAATGAAGTGTGTGCCAGCCCTGCTTTAAGCCTTTTACATATATTGTCCTCCTTGAATCACATAAAACCCTATGAAGAAGGAAGTATTTTTATTTCATTTTCAGACAGGAAACTGAAGGACAGAGAGGTTGAGTAATTTGCCCAAGGATGCACAGGTAATAAACAGCAGACCTGGGATGCAAACTCAGGCCCCAGGGTCTGTGCCCTTCACCAGCTACTGCCTCAAAACCTTGGAGCCAGGTGCTGGGTGCACACCTGGAATCCCAGTTACTCCCGAGGCTGAGGCGGGAGAATGCCTGGGTCCAGGAGACAGAGGCTGCAGAGAGCCGTGATCACGCCACCGCACTCCAGCCTGGGCTGTCGTGGGCTATGCCTAGCTGGTGTCCACACCAAGTTCAGCATCAGCATGGTGACCTCTGAGTGCAAGGGGACCACCATGTTGCCTAAGGAGGGGTGAACTGACTCAGATCAGAAATGGAGCAGGTGAAAACTTTTGTACTGATCCGTAGTGGGACCCCACCTGTAAATAGCCACTGCACTCCAGGCTGGATGACATAGCTAGAACCCATCTTTGAGGGGGAAAAGAAAAGCCTGGGCATGGGGGTGCATGCCTGTGGCCCCAGCTACTCACAAGGCAGAGGCAAGGTGATCACTTGAGCCCAAGAACTGGAGGCTGCAATGAACTATGATTGTGCCACTGCACTTCAGCCTGGGTGACACAGTGAGACCCTGTATTGTAAAATAAAATCAAATAAATAAAATATAAAATAACAAAATAAAATAGCAGTGACTAAACCCCAAGGACATTTGTAATTTACTATGATTCAAGTTGGGAAGTGCGTGGTCCCAGGCCTGGCTGGGGGTTCAGGGATGGCATGCAGGGCTTTCTCACTCCTGTCTGACACCCTCCACTGTCTGAGTGTCCCTCCTCATAGCAAGGGGACAGCCACAAAATGGGTTCCCTCTTCTGAGCCTCTGCATTCTCAGGGAGGATAAACCTGCCCAGTGCCCCCATCCCCAAATTCTTCCAGCTGTGCAAGCAGCTGACTGCAGGAGCCCATGCCCTGCCTGCTGCCTTGTTTGTGTGTGTGCTCCCAGGCCCCTGACAAAATGGGGTACTGTTGGTGAGGAAGAGGAGGGACTGGCTGCTAGGTTAGTCCTGGGGTATTTGTCCCAGGCCCCAGGCTGGAGGCTGAAAGGTATTTGTAGATTTTTTTTTTTTTTTTTTTTTTTGAGACGGAGTTTTGCTCTTGTTGCCCAGGCTGGAGTGTAATTGTGCAATCTCGGCTCACTGCAACCTCTGCCTCCCAGGTTCAAGCTATTCTCCAGCCTCAGCCTCCCGAGTAGCTGGGATTACAGGGATGCACCATCACACCCTGCTAATTTTGTATTTTTAGTAGAGATGGGGTTTCTACATGTTGGTCAGTTTGGTCTCGAACTCCTGACCTCAGGTAATCCACCTATCTCAGCCTCCCAAAGTGCTGGGATTACAGGCATGAGCCACCATGCCTGGTGCATTTGTAGACTTGTACAGGTCACTTCACGTGTGAGGACCCTGTGACACAGAAAGGCTCCATGGCTTGCCCAGGGCCACACAACTAAGCTGGGCAGAGCTACTGAGCAAGGATTCTATCAGCCGGTTCCCAAGCTCCCTGCCCCAGCCTGCCCCTGGCCTCCCAACATCTTGGGCTGCCTCACATGCCTGGGCTGGGCCCCAGGTTATCTTCAGAGCCACCCCATTCAGCCTCCCTGACTGACCATGCCACTTCCCCTCCAAAACCTGTCCTTGGTTCCTCACTGTCCTCGGCTCCTCACTGCCCTCTGGACAATGTCCAGACGTGTTCAACAGGCCTGCAGGTCTGGCCCTGCTAACTCTCACCTTTGTCCACTCCCACTGAATGCCACACCATTTTTTTGTCCCCAGGCCCCAAGGGCATGCCAACTCCAAGCAGTGCCGCTGGGTCTTCTCTTGTTGGTGCCTTTTATGTGCTTTTTTGTTCTTTTGAGACAGGGTCTTACTCTGTTGCCCAAACTGAAGTACAGTGGCACGATCTCAGCTCACTGCAACCTCCACTTCCTGGGTTCAAGCCATTCTCCTGCCTCAGTCCGCTGAGTAGCTGGGATTACAAACACATGCCAACACACCCAGCTAATTTTTGTATTTTTAGTAGAGATGGGGGTTTCACTACTTTAGCCAGGCTGGTCTTGAACTCCTGACCTCAAATGATCCACCTGTCTCGGCCTCCCAAAGTGCTGGGCTTATAGGCGTGAGAGCCACCTGGCCCGGCTCTTTTTTTTTTTTTTTTTTTGAGACGGAGTTTCGCTCTTGTTACCCAGGGTGGAGTGCAATGGCCCGATCTCAGCTCACCGCAACCTCCGCCTCCTGGGTTCAAGGCAATTCTCCTGCCTCAGCCTCCTGAGTAGCTGGGATTATAGGCATGTGCCACCATGCCCAGCTAATTTTTTGTATTTTTAGTAGAGACAAGGTTTCACCATGTTGACCAGGATGGCCTCTATCTCTTGACCTTGTGATCCACCGGCCTCGGCCTCCCAAAGTGCTGGGATTACAGGCTAGAGCCACCGCGCCTGGGCCCGGCTCTTTTTGTGTGATTTCTTTTTTAAAGAACCGACCTCTTGTTGTGTTGAATCTCCATAGTGTTTGTTTCATTGATTTTATATCTTTATTACATTGTACCTGCTTTCTTTCTTTCTTTCTTTTTTGAGACAGAGTCTTGCTCTGTCTCCCAGGCTGGAGTGCAATGGCACAATCTCAGCACACTCACTGCAGCCTCCACCTTTCAGGCTCAAGTAACTCTCTGCCTCAGCCTCCTGACTAGCTGGGATTACAGGCGTCTGCCCCTACACCTGGCTGATTTTTGCAATTTTAGTAGGACGGGATTTCACCATCTTGGCCAGGCTGGTCTTGAACTCCTGACCTCATAATCCAGCTGCCTTAGCCTCCCAAAGAGCTGGGATTACAGGTGTGAGCCACCGCGCCAGACTTTTTTTTTTTTTTTTTTTTTTTTTTAAACAGAGTCTTGCTCTATTGCCCAGGCTGGAGTGCAATGGTGCGTTTTCAGCTCACTACAACCCCTGCCCTCCAGGTTCAAGCAATTCTCCTGCCTTAGCCTCCCAAGTAGCTGCGATGACAGGTGCCTGCCAGCTCACCCAGCTAATTTTGTATTTTCAGTAGAGACAGGGGTTTCACCATGTTGATCAGGCTGGTCTCGAACTCCTGACCTCCATCCACCTTGGCAGCCTCCTAAAGTGCTGGGATCACAGATGTGACTGTGGTTTTTTAGAGACAGAGTCTTGGCCGGGCGCGGTGGCTCAAGCCTGTAATCCCAGCACTTTGGGAGGCCGAGGCGGGTGGATCACGAGGTCAAGAGATCGAGACCATCCTGGTCAACATGGTGAAACCCCGTCTCTACTAAAACTACAAAAAATTAGCTGGGCATGGTGGCGTGTGCCTGTAGTCCCAGCTACTCAGGAGGCTGAGGCAGGAGAATTGCCTGAACCCGGGAGGCGGAGGTTGCGGTGAGCCAAGATCGCGCCATTGCACTCCAGCCTGGGTAACAAGAGTGAAACTCCGTTCCAAAAAAAAAAAAAAAAAAAAAAAGAGACAGGGTCTTGCTCTGTTGCCCATGCTAGAGTGCAGTGGTACAATCAACGCTGACTGTAGCCTCAAACTCCTGGGCTCAACTGATCCTCATGCCTCAGCCTCCCAAGTAGCTAGGATTATAGGTACCCACCACCACGACCAACTAGTTTTTACTGCTTATGTTTTTGAAGAGATGAGATATTATGTTGCTTAGGCTGGTCTCAGACTCCTAGCCTCAAGGAATTCTCCCGTATTGGTCTCTCTAAGTGCTAGAATTACAGGTATGAGCCACCACGTCCGGCAAGAATTTTATTTTTTATTCAGTCTGAGAGTTCCTGTTTTAACAAGGCAAATTTAATCTGTTAACACTGATGGTGGTTACCCACCTACTAGGACTTATTTGAAAACATTTAGCTTCTGTTTTCTTTTTGTTGTTGTTGAGACAGAGTCTAGCTCTGTCACTCAGGCTGGATTGAGGTGCACAGTCATCAAACTATTCTCCTACCTCAGCCTCCCAAGTAGCTAGGACTACAGTCCCAACCCACCATGCCAACTATTTTTTAAAAAAATTTTTGTAGGTTGGGCACAGTGGCTTACTCTTGTAATTTAGCACTTTGGGAGGCCGAGGAGAGTAGATTGCCTAAGCTCAGGAGTTTGAGACCAGCCTGGTCAACGAGGTGAAACCCCATCTCTTTTTTTTTTTTTTAAAGACGGGGTTTCACCATGTTGGTCAGGCTGGTCTTGAACTCCTGACCTCGGGTGATCCACCCACCTTGGCCTCCAAAGTGCTTGGATTACAGGCATGAGCCACTGCGCCTGGCCGAAACCTCATCTCTACTAAAACACAAAAAATTAGCCAGACGTGGCGGCATGTGCCTATAGTCCCAGCTACTTGGGAGGTGAGGCAGAAGAATTGCTTGAAGAATTCTCTGCTTCTCCTGGGAAGCAGAGAGTGCAGTGAGCTGAGATGGTGCCACTGCACTCCAGCCTGAGCTCAGTGGCACAATCAGAGCTCACTACAGCCTCGACCTCCTGGCCTCAAGTGATCCTCCCACCTCAGCCTCCCAAGAATCTGGGACCATAGGTGTATGCCACCACACGAAGCTAATTTTTAATTTTTGTAGAGACAAAGTCTCACCATGTTGCCCAGGCTGGTCTTGAACCCAGTGGGCTCAAGCAATCCACCTGCCTCAGCCTCTCAAAATGCTGGGATTATAGGCTAAGCCACTGAGCCTGGCCTATGAAATATGTTTATCATGAAGTTTGTTTGTGCCATGTTTTTCGGAAGGCACAAAGGGGTTAAGCAAATTTCCTAAAGGTCCAGAGCTAGCAAGGAGCATTATCAGGATTCAAACCTGTTCTGGTTTCAGGGCAGCCCTGAGGGGGTCACCACTCCCCTGTCCCAGAGTCTTTGATGTGTTCTCTGAGATCATGATTTGCCATTCTGATAGAAAGAGGAAACGCCAGGAGTTCCACTGTCTAAATTTGTTAATTTGCCAGGCACCGTTGCTCACACCTGTAATCCCAGCACTTTGGGAGGCTGAGGCAGGTAGATCACTTGAGGTGAGGAGTTCAAGACCAGCCTGGCCAATACGGTTGAACCTCGTCTCTACTAAAAATACAAGAATTAGCCAGGTGTGGTGGTGCATGCCTGTATTCCCAGCTACTGCAGAGGCTGAGGCAGGAGAATTGCTTGAACGCAGGATGTGGAGGTTGCAGTTAGCTGAGGTTGTGCCACTGCACTCCAGCCTGGGCAACATGGTGAGGTTCTGTCTCAAAAAAATAAATAAATATTGAAATTTAAAAAATAATAACTGTGTAATCTAGTGCCACCCTAACTTGCTCCAAAATATGCAAGGGGCTAGTTGAGTAAGGGTACTATAGAAGAAAGAAGACCATGAATATAGAGTTATTGAAACTGAGTGATGGCCACACGAGAATTCATTATACTAACCTGTATCTTGTATCTGTGTGAAATTGTCCATTAAAAAAGTTTAAGGCTGAGTGTGACGGCTCATACCTAGAATCTACCACTTTGTGAGGCTGAGGTGTTCAAGACCAGGAGTTCAAGACCAACCCGGGCAATGCAATGACACTCCCATCTCTACAAACATTTTTTTTTTTTTTTTTTTTTTTTTTTTTTTTGAGACGGAGTTTCGCTCTTGTTACCCAGGCTGGAGTGCAATGGCGCGATCTCGGCTCACCGCAGCCTCTGCCTCCTGGGTTCAGGCAATTCTCCTGCCTCAGCCTCCTGAGTAGCTGGGATTACAGGCACGTGCCACCATGCCCAGCTAATTTTTTGTAGTTTTAGTAGAGACGGGGTTTCACCATGTTGACCAGGATGGTCTCGATCTCTTGACCTCGTGATCCACCCACCTCGGCCTCCCAAAGTGCTGGGATTACAGGCTTGAGCCACCGCGCCTGGCTACAAACATTTTTTTAAAATCATTTTTAAATTAGCTGCGCATGATGGCGTGTATCTGTGGCCCTAGCTACTTGGGAGGCTGAGGTAGGAGGATGCCTTGGGCCCAGGAGTTTGAGGTTATAGTGAGCTATGATCTTGTCTCTGCATTCCAGCCTGGGCGACACAGCAATACCCTGTCTCTTAAAAAAAAAAAAAAAGCCTGGGCACAGTGGCTCACGCCTGTAATCTCGGCACTTTGGGAGGATGAGGTGGGTGGATCACCTGAGGTCAGGAGTTCGAGATCAGCCTGGCCAATACAGTGAAACCCCGTCGCCACTAAAAATACAAAAATTAGCCAGGTATGGTGGCACATGCCTGTAATCCCAGCTACTCAGGAGGCTGAGGCAGGAGAGTCACCTGAACCCAGGAGGTGGAGGTTGTAGTGAGCCGAGATTGTGCCACTGCATTCCAGCCTGGGTGACAGAGCGAGACTCTGTCTGGTGTGGGGGGGATTGGCTGGCACAGTGGCTCACACCTGTAATCCCAGCACTTTGAGAGGCCAAGGCGGGTGGATCACTTGAAGCCAGGAAATTGAGACTGGCCTGGCCAACATGGTGAAACCCTGTCTCTACTGAAAAAATTCAAAAATTAGCCACGTGTGGCAGCATGTGCCTTTAGTCCCAGCTACTCAGGAGTCTAAGGAATGAGAATCGCATGAACCTGGGAGGCGGAGTTTGCAGTGAGCTAAGATCACACCACTGCACTCCAGCCTGGGTGAAGAGCTAGAGTCTGTCTCAAAAAATAAATAAAGTAAAATAAAATAAAGTTGTTGGGCCAGGCACGGTGGCTCATAACTGTAATCCCAGCACTTTGGGAGGCTGAGGCGGGCAGATCACAAGGACAGGAGTTTGAGACCAGCCTGGTCAATATGGTGAAACCCCGTGTCTACTAAAAATACAAAAATTAGCTGGATGTGGTTGGCATGGTTGCACGCACCTGTAGTCCCAGCTACTCAGGAGGCTAAGGCAGGAGAATCACTTGAACCCGGGAAGTGGAGGTTACAGTGAGCTGAGACTGTGCAGTTACACTCCAGCCTTGGCGACTGAGAGAGAATCCATCTCAAAATAAATAAATAAAATAAAGTTGTAAATCAATTTAACAAAATGCTAAATTTTAAAAAATGTTGTTTTTTTTTTCTGATTAGAAAGACCCAGAAAAGAAAAATGAAACATGCTTTATCCCCCCACATATATCGACAAATATATGTTCATGAAGACCTGGAAGGCCAGATTCAGACTTGGAATTCTCAGACTCTTTGAAGTTCTGCAGGAGGACTTGGCAACTTGGGAGAGTTGGCTCTCCCCATAGCCTTGTTCTGTCCTCCAGTCCAAGGGACCTCAGGTGCACAGGCGTGGGCAGCCTGCAAGTTCAAGTTCTGCTCATACACCGCACAAACTGCCTCCCTTTCCACTGCTCAGTCCTGTTGTTGGTACACCTGAGGTGTGCTTCACCCTTGGGAGCAGACCCAGGGAAGAGGATTTCTCCAGCGCTAGAAACAGTTACGGGAAAGTTGGGCAGGACGTTCCAGGCCATAGCCCACAAGGTGCAGATGTGCCCTGATCTCACCCTAAGGAGGGCCAGTGCAGGCTCCCCAAAACATGGGGCCAGGGCCAGGGCCTCACTTGTCTGGGTCTTAGGCATTATTGGTTCTTGAAACTCTCAAACCCTGAAATCCCATGGCAACAGATCAAAATCTGCCAGAACCCCACCCTCAGTGGTGGGCACATGGTTCCAACACCTCAGCGGCTGCATCCCCACCTGCCACCAGACACCAAGGTCCAGACCAGAAGACGACCGTCATGCCTTCTTCTTCTTCTTTTTTTTTTTTTTTTGACAAGGTCGCTCTGTCATCCAGGCTGGAGTGCAGTGGCACAATCTCGACTCACTGCAACCGCCGCCTCCCAGATTCAAGCAATTCTCCTGCCTTAGCCTCCTGAGTAGCTGGGGTTACAGGTGTGCAACACCACACCCAGCTAATTTTTTTATTTTTAGTAGCGACTGAGTTTCACCATGTTGGCCAGGCTGGTCTCAAATTCATGACCTGGCCACTTTGGCCTCACAAAGTGCTGGGATTACAGGCATGAGCTACAGTGCCTGAACTGAGGGTCGAATTTTTAATATTTGTGTATTAGTTGTTGACCAACGGGGCTGTGGGCAGGGAGTCTCTCTTGGTGAGGTAGCTCCCACTGGCTGAGGGCAGGTGTCCAGAGGAAGGCCAGCTGCAAACCACTGACCCCAACGTGTGGTATCTGAGGGACAGACGTGCCCAGGGGTCAAGAGAACAGAGCATGGGAGTGGCATCCACAGGGTCGACTGAAGGAGACTCCAGTGCCTTCCTCCTGATCCCTCTGTTCAGATGCGTACTCCAGGGAGGGGCTGGCTTTTTTGATTAGATTGGATCATGCTCATCCCTCAAGTGTCTAAATAAAGCTCCTTCAGCCTGTACGCAATGGAGAAAGGGTAGTGCCTTGAAAGAAACCCAGGATGCTGGTAGGAAGGGAAATAAATGCCATAGAGCTAAGCATCCCTCACCCCCACAAATCCACTGAGATCTTTTCTTTTCTTTTGGACAGGGTCTCACTCTGTTGCCCAGGCTGGAGGGCAGTGGCACAAACACAGCTCACTTGACCTCCTGGGCTCAAATGATCCTCCCACCTCAGCCTCCTGAGTAGCTGGGACTACAGGTGTGTGCCACTATGCCCAGCTAATTATATTGCCCAGGCTGGTCTTGAATTCCTGGGCTCAAACAATCTTCTCACTTCAGCCTCCCAAAGTGCTGGAATTACAGGCGTAAGCTACCACACCCAGCCCACTGAGATAATTTCTAATATCAGATCCTGAGTCTCCTCTTTCCTGCTCCCACCCCTAACCTTGGCAAAACCAGCCTCCTCCCTCTCCTTCAGGGCAATGTGGAACCTTAGACATGCTTTATTCACGTGTTTCCCTGTCTTTCCTCCCCGCTAGAGAGTGGTCCTTGTGGTCACTATGTCCCCTAGACGCACCATGGACCCCACCCTGGGTCTTTGGTAAATGACTAGCTGAGCGGCTTTGTAGGCAAGCCCCGGCCAGCCTGGCTTTCCTCTGTCTGCCTGCCCGGCCCGGCAGCAGTGAAGGGTACCAATTGTCAGCACATGGGCATTTGCAGTCACTCTCGGCTAAGGGGGATTCTGGCTTTGCTGCCTGGTTTCTCTGTCCTTCCTAGCCCCGCTGCAGCAATCGTCCAGGATTTTGTGGTTGTTTCCATTACTGTTGCTGTGTAACAAACCACTCAAAATGCAGTGGCACCGACCCATCGCCATTTTTTTACGCGCCCAGGTTCTGAAGGTCAGTGAACATCTTTAATCTCTTCCACCGTGTCTGGGGCCTCCACAGTAAGAAGGAGAAGGCTACGAGCTGAAATCCTGTGGGCCTTCTTCACTCACATGCGTGGACACTTGGGCGGGAATGACCCAAAAGCTCAGTTCAGTTAGGACTGTTGCCTGGACTGCCTGCTTTCCTGGAAGTTGTGATCACCTTTTTTTCTTTTTTTTTTTTGAGACAGGGTTTTGCTCTGTTGCCCAGGCTGGAGTGCAATGGCATGATCTTGGCTCACTGTAACTTCCGCCTCCCAGGTTCAAGCGATTCTCCTGCCTCAGCCTCCCGAGTAGCTGGGATTACAGGCACCCGCCACCTCGTCCAGCTAATTTTTGTATTTTCAGTAGAGACGGGGTTTCAACATACTGGCCAGGCTGGTCTCAAACTCCCGACATCAGGTGATTTGTCCGTCTCAGCCTCCCAAAGTGATGGGATTTCAGGCATGAGCCATCGGGCCCAGCCTGGATTCGCTCTTGAAGCCATCGAATTGCAGCTCAGGGCTTCGATGAAGAGTGACTCTCCAGAAAACACGGGCAGAGTGACACAGCATTTTATGACAGTCTCTGAAATCACAGAAGGTCAGTGTTGCCATGCTATATAGGTTGAAGCAGCCACACCCCCGTCCAAGGTCAAGAGAAAGAACAGAGCCCACTTTTGGCTGGGAAAGTGGGCCAAATGGGCCAGGTGTGGTGGCTCACGCCTGTAATCCAAGCATTTTGGAGGTCAAGGCGGGCAGATCACCTGAGGTTGGGAGTTCAAGACCAGCCCGACCAACATGGTGAAACCCCGTCTTTAAAAAAAAAAAAGAAAGAAAGTGGGCCAAATAATTGGCAGCCAATAATTTAAAATAATCACAGTGACACGAAGCTGAGAGGAAAGGAGACTAAGCTTTGGAACAGAGTTTTCCAAGGTGGAAAAATCCAAAGTTGAAGAGAAAGGTAGAAAAGCAGCTGCAGGGAAGCCGTGAGGGAGGCAGCTGAAAGCAGCCGTCTAAGCAGCGCTGCCAAGTCACACTGCAGTGCCAACCACATCCGGGCCACAGAATCGGTTTCACTCTCACGCTGAGTTGCGGGGGCTGGAAGCTTTGCGGGGGTTATAGGTCCACCTGGGCCACACCCAAGCCTGCCCTGGAGTTTCTTCAGTAGCGGAAACATTTACGGAAGTTCAGGCCACTTGTCATTTCCATCATCTCATGATTGAAAGTCAGTTCACGGAGGCTGTCACGCATACACGCGGGCCTCGTATCTCATTCCTCCTATTGCTCACGCTCCCCTTTCCCCTCCTCAGTCCCAGGAGCCGGACCTCCCCAGCCTGATGTCATCCTTTGGGTGGGAGGGAGGAAGGCAGGTGAGAGGGGCTGTCTCTGGAGGCTCCTGGTTTCTGAGACAGGCTAATTGCAGGCTTCCTAATTAATGAGCCATGGGGTTGCATTTCATCCGCTGAGTCAGAGCCAGTGTCTGGGCCCTGGGCCCAAGGGAAGGGTATCAAGAATCGTGGGAGCGGGAGGCCAGCCTGTGCCTCTGTCTCCTCATGCTGATTCCCTGTCCCCTCCCTTTTCAAGCCCAGTTCTCTCCAGCAGTTTAGAGGACATGGTAGGCCCCAGCCCTGCCTTGCTCCTGACTTGCGCCTCTGCTTCCTGACCTCTTCCTGGGCCTGTCCCCGCTGTCTGCCCCTGACACCTTCCCACTTCGCCAGGACCACACAGGCCTCCTTTGGTTACCAACTCTCAAAAGGTTTCCCAACACCCAGTTTCGTTTCTTTGTCAAACTGGATCTTCTTTGGTCACACGTATCCCACACTGGGGTCTCTGGAGCGAGGCAGAAGCACCTCGGCAGGATCCCAGCACCCAGTGCCCTGGGTCCCAGATAGAGCCATTCCCGAGGCCGTCTGTGCTGCTCCTCCCCACACCCTCCTCTCCCAGGAACTGCACGCGAGTACTTTTCCATTCACATTTCAACCAGGAGATTCATGTATTTAAATGAGGCTAACTCTGCTGAGCCTTTATGGGGAGAGCATCTTTTATTTTTGTGCCTAGAGGTGTAATACTGAACTTCAAAGGCTGTGCTGGAGCCTGGTCATGAGGTTGTTATTCCATAATTAGACTCCGTTGTGCCTCTGGTTCTGGATTGCACAACGGATTTGAAACCAAGTGAAGAGACTTGTGTAGGTTGTGTTAGGCAATCAGAGGGGCTCTTTGTGGTCTGAGTCTCTGTTTCCTCCTAATTCCAAGAGTTGGAGTTTTTTGTCTTTATTTTTTGTTTTGTTTTGTGAGACAGTCTCGCTCTTGTTGCCCAGGCTGGAATGCAGTGGCTTGACCTCAGCTCACCGCAACCCTCCCCTCCTGGGTTCAAGCGATTCTCCTGCTTCAGCCTCCCAAGTACCTGGGACCATAAGCACGTGCCACCATGCCTAGCTACTATTTTGTATTTTTACTAGAGATGGGGTTTCGCCATGTTGGCCAGGATGGTCTTGATCTCTTGACCTTGTGATCCACCCACATCGGCCTCCCAAAGTGCTGGGATTACAGGTGTGAGTCACCATGCCCAGCCGAGTTGTGGGGATTAAATAGGATTAACATATCAGCATTTAATGCAATGCTTAGGACATTGTATTCAATATATAAACTTTTATTAAAACTTTTGAATGCAAGAGGTTTTTGTTCTGTTTTTGAGAGGGAGTCTTGCTCTGTCGCCCAGGCTGGAGTGCAGCGGCGCAATCTTGGCTCATTGCAACCTCTGCCTCTTGGGTTCAAGTGATTCTCCTGTCTGAGCCTCCCCAGTAGCCGGGACTACAGGCACCCACCACCATGCCTGGCTAATTTTTGTATTTTTAGTAGAGATGGGGTTTCACCATATGGGCCAGGTTGGTCTCAAACTCCTGACCTTGTGATCCGCCCACCTCGGCCTCCCAAAGTGCTTGGATTACAGGCATGAGCCACCACGCCCGGTGAATGCAAAAGTTTTTAACATGCATCATGGCCTCTAAGGTCTCCATAATCTCCTTGATAATATGTGTGAAGTCATGCATGTGTAAAGCCCTTGCTTCTGAGCCCGTAGGCTGGACACAGCTGGCTCCTCCATGGAGGGCAACATGGCTCCTCAGCCTCTCAAAGATCAGCTCTGGGTGCCCAGGCTGCCTGCTGCTGGGGCTGGAATTCTTTTCATATTATTCCAGGGGATCTTTGGACTAGAATCCTAGATGTAGGATGCCTGGGCAGAAGGGTACATACATATATGACTTGCTCAGATATTGCCACATTCCCCGCCAAAGATTGTAGTCTTCTCACCAATCGTGTATGACAGCCCGTTAACCAACAGTCTTGCCTACAAATTTTGACAAAACTTGGAGATTTTTACCAATCTGCTAAGCAAGAAGTGGTATTTCATGGTCCTCTTTATTTCATCATATTATGAGCAAGGTTGAACATTGTTTGTATGTTTAAAAGCCATTTGCATTTCTTTGTGAATCTGTTATTTTTAGAAGCTGTATGTTATGGATATTAACCATTTAATACAGGTTCCAAATATATTTTCCCAGCTTGTAATTTTTATTTTTACTTGCTAATGAATTTTTCCATGTAAGATGTTTTTTGGTTTGTTTTGAGAGAGTCTCCCTCTGTCGCCCAGGCTGAAGTGCAGTGGTGTGACCTCGGCTCACTGCAACCTCTGCCTCCAGGGTTCAAGCAATTCTCCCACCTCAGCCTCCTAACTGGGATTACAGGTGCCCACCACCACACTGGCTAATTTTGTATTTTTAGTAGAGATGAGGTTTTGCCATGTTAGCCAGGCTGGTCTCGAACTCCTGCCCTCAGGTGATCCACCTGCCTTGGCCCCCCAAATTGCTGAGATTATAGGTGTGAGCCACCGCACCCAGCCTGGATTTTGAATTAGTACAGTTTTCCTCACTCCCAGGTTGCGCAGGAATTCTCTCGTTTTCCATTGGTCTCTAGTTCTTACATGGTTTCATTGGCCCAGTGACTCCAGCACCCACTGTGGAAAGAGTTTTCCCCCATTCCCGCCTTTGCAGTACAAAAAATGTCCATGTGTAGTTGGGCCTGCCTGTGGGTTTTTCATTCTGTTTTGCTCATCTGCCTGTGTATTCATGGGTTAGTTCTCCCCACTCACAACCCAAACTGTTCTTTTTCAGGGTTTTCTTGGCTACCTTGGCTTGTTCTTACAAATGAGCTTTATTTATTTATTTATTTTTTTGAGACGGAGTTTTGCTCTTGTTGCCCAGGCTGGATTGCAGTGGTACCATCTCAGCTCACTGCAACCTCAGCCTCCTGGGTTCAAGCGATTCTCATGTCTCAGGCTCCTGAGTAGCTGGGATTATAGGTGTGTGCCACCACGTCCGGCTAGTTTTTTGTATTTTTAGTAGAGACAGGGCCACACCATGTTAGCCAGGCAGGTCTTGAACTCCTGACCTCAGGTGATCCGCCTGCCTCGGCATCCCAAAGTGCTGGGATTACAGGTGTAGATACTCTTCTTATAAAGCCCATTTGTAGGCCACCACGCCTGGCCTACACATGAGCTTTATAAGAAGAGTATCTAACAACAAGGGCAAATGTCCATGAGATGGTGTTAGAAATAGCAGACAACAGAACCATGCACTATATACCTATAAATATTTTTTCTTTACAGAAAAATATTGTAAGGGAAAACATCAACATGTTTGTGTGGTCACATGATAACTGGGTTAAGGGTAGCATTATCCTGTTATTGGTGAAAATCCTGATGGAATACACTTGACCATCCCAAGGCTTCCTCCTTTGTCCTCACCTCAGTCCTGTGCCACTCTGGAGATCCTGTCACCCATTTGGCACAGACAGAGCAATTTCAGGCACCTCTCTGCAAGGGAGAGACTGCATTATGGCCAGGTGGAGCCTGGATGTACCACTTCTGCCCAGCGGGGGAGGAAGGCAGGTGGAGTTCAAGCCTGTCTGATTTTGCTCCCTACTGTTCTGCTCTCCTGTCCCCATGAAGGGGGGCTTCCCTCCTCTCCCAGGTGACAGTTCATAAGAGGGAAGGGGACCAAGCTTCTATTTTGGCCCGGCACTGTCCAGAACTTTCGGCAATGGTAGAAATGGTCTTTATCTGTGCTGTCCAACATAGGACCCACCTGGGCTGATCACAACCCCCAAAACAGGATCCCAATGCCATAATCCTGAATGTTGAAATCCCGAAAGATCAAAACTCCTAAAGTCTGAAATCCTAAAAATCACAATCCCAAAAGCCCAAACTGAAGAAGTCTTGATTGTACCTAATTTCAAATCTGTAATTTATGATTTGGGGATTCAATCAGACATCAAGGGATTTTAAACTTTAGGGATTTTGATCTTTCAGGATTTCAACATTTGGGGTTATGGCGTTTGGGACTGTCATTTGGATTATGGCCAAAACCCAGGAACCACGAACCCCATGTGACTATCAAGCACTTGAAATGTGGGTGGTGTGGGTAATGAACCGAGTTTCAAATCTCATTTACTTTTAATTAAATAGCCACTGCAGCTAGTGGCTACTCTACTGGACAGTGCAGCTTTGACTAATTCCCAACCCAGCCACCCCTCTTCCAACCCAGAACTGGAAGGAAAGACCGTGCGAGCATGCTGAGCATCCAGGGGAGATGACAGCAGCCCTGGGCAGGGAGTGGGAGAAGCCTGGGGGGCAGCTCTGGAACCAGGCCCTGCTCAGCAAAGGCCACAGGAGCCCTGGGAAGCAACCAGCCTGAAGCATCTCCCCACCCGTGTCCACAATGGCAGCCCTCCCACCTCACAATGTCACAATACCACAGGCAGGAGGCCAGGCAGGCAAAGCGGCTTCCTCCAGGGCAGGGCTCTTTGTCTCCAGACCTACTTCCAGCAACCAAGGCGGCTGAGGGCCCATCTCCTGGGGAATGGAAAAGTGCCCAGTTGCTGGGAGGCCTCAAGCTGGAGAGCTATGGGGGAAGCAGGGCAGGTGTGGGGCTGGGAGAAGCTACTAAGCCCCACACCCCAGGTGCCCCGGGGCCTGGCAGCCCAGCTGCAGGGAGATGGAACACTCTGAGCAGCTATTCCTCTTCCTGGCCATTTGGTTCATCTACTTCTTTTCTGACACCAACCTCTCTTCCAACTACTCAGGGGCTGAAAGGGCGACTAGAGGGCCAAAGCCCCTGTGAGTGAGGACAGAGAATGGCCAAAGGCCAGAGCCACAAGGCAAACCACCTTCGCACCTTGGGAAGACAGATTTGGAGACTGAAGCTGCCTGGGCCCCTCTGCCCCCCAAACTGCAGGGGTGCCATGGCCCTGGCCTCTTGCTTTCAGAAGGCCATCGAGTCAATGTCACGGGAAGGGGAAGAGACATGTGCCCACAGACCTTCTGGTCATGGAGGGGGCAGAAGGTCTCTGGAGGGCAGCAGGGCCACAGCAAGGCTCTGGGGCCCTGAGTCTTCTCCTTCCGTGGATTTCAACTCTGCGTGTTGATAGCTGCTCTGTGCTTGGGTCCAGGTTCTAGTGAGAAATAAACTGCCTTCGGAGCCACGTGACAGCAAGAGAAATTTTATCCCCATTTTCTAGGGGACAGAAACAGAGCCCAGTGGTGCTTAGCATGTTTCTGGTAAGGGTAGTGAAAAGACCACTTCCTTTTGGGGGAAGTTTTTCAAACAAGAAAAATGAGCGCAACTCCTGGACATGGCTCCACCTGGACCTAGGACAGGACCTGACATTCCAGGGACTCCCAGGCTGGGTTTTCCACCAGAGCAGTGTTGGGGGCCGGAGCCTGTTAGAAATGCACATCCCCAGGGCCCTGCAGGCGGTCTGGATAGTACCTCCAGCACAGCTGCTTAAGGGGAGGCAGCCCAGCCCTCACCTGGGAGCGCTGTGCTGACACTGACTGCACACTGAGGCTCCTGGGGTTGGGTGGACAGGATTCCCCTGGAGAGATGGGCCCCAGCAGCCAGAGCGCACTGTGGGTATCAAGCTGCCAGTGAGAAGTAGGCTATTCCCTGAGACCATGACAGGTTGAGGGTGGGAATCACCACCCCTGACACTCACCAAGAAATGCTTTTGCTACCTGCTGGGGCTTTTTCTTTTCTTTGAGCCAGTCTCGCTATGTCACCCAGGCTGGAGTGCAGTGGCGCAATCTCGGATCACTGTAACCTCTGCCTCCCAGGTTCAAGTGATTCTCCTGCCTCAGCCTCCCAAGTAGCTGGGAGGCGCCCACTACCACGACCAGCTAATGTGCTGGGGCTTTTCTAAGAACAAAAGTACATGGGAGGGCAAGGCAAGATTCTGGAGAGGCACAGACACTGAAAGCCAGGGGCAGACAGGAGACTCGCCAGCCAGGGTGGCACAGGGTATCTATGCAGACCCTCAGGTCTCATGTGAGGGCTGAATCAAGGTCAGTGCCATTGGGAAGCAAAGGGAAGCATGTGACCACCTCTCTGAAGCCAGCTTTGTGGACAAATGACATATGAACTCAAGAAAATGCAGGCTTGGCTAGGCAGTGGTTCACGCCTGCAATTCCAGCACTTTGGGAGGATCACTTGAGCCCAGGTGAGTCCAGTCTGGACAACATAGCAAGACCTTGCCTCTACAAAAAATAAAAAATAAAAAAATTAGCTGGGCAGGGTGGGACATGCCTATAGCTTCTGCTACCTGGCAGGCAGAGGTGGGAGGATCCCTTAAGCCCAGGAGTTTAAGGCTGCACTGAGTTATGATCACACCACTGCCCTCGAGCATGGGGAACAGAGACCGACCCGGTCTCAGGAAAAAAAAAAGCAGCGGCCAGGCTCAGTGGTTCACGTCTATAATCCCAGAACTTTGGAAGGCTGAGGCGGGCGGACTGCCTGAGGTCAGGAGTTCGAAACCAGCCTGGCCAACATCATGGTGAAACCCCATCTCTACTAAAAATACGAAAAATTAGCTGGGCATTGTGGCGCACACCTGTAATTCCAGCTACTCCAGAGGCTAAGCAGGAAAATCACCTGAACCCAGGAGGTGGAGGTTGCAGTGAGCCGAGATCGTGCCACTGCACTCCAGCCTGGGCAACACAGCGAGACTCTGTCTCCAAAAAAACCTAATCCCAAACCCGATCTCTAAAGTCTTAGGTATGGTCTAGAGCCCTGGATGGCCTAAAGGAAAGGAATGTGCAGTGCACCATGGCCTGTTCACAGGGACCTGCGCTAAGCTCAAGGGTAAAATACAGCCTTACAAAGCATCTCCAGGCTGCTCCTTCCCAAACTTACTTAGAAGGGAAGAGGGAAAGGCAAGTATGTTTTCTCACTGAGGTTCTTCTAATGGCTGGAATCTGATACAGTATCAAGTTGTAGGGATATGGATCTATTTGGGACTCCATAAAGCTAAATGTTGGACTGAAGAAGAATGCAGCCTGTAAACAAGTATTTTTTCCTGAAACTGGCCATGTGCAGACATGCTGTGCTCCCTGTCAGGGAGCAGTTTGAGGATCCGGCTGAGCACGGCTGGCACAGGTAAAGGAGCTCTCCACCTTCCCCCCATGTACACCCACCTGCAAACCTAGGTTCTGAGCCCCCTCGCAGGGGACAGATCTGAAAACTCGACTTTGTGTCCTTTCAGGCTGTTGACAGAAATGACAACCTGATGGGTTGCAGTGACTCCATACAGCTGCCCTGTGAGTTCTACTTATGCGGATGCAGGTGGGTGACAGGAGTGTGACGACACAGATGGGCACTCTACCAGGAGGAAGCCCAGAGCAGACGTCAACCATCGCTTTATTAAGGCTGCCAGTCGGGGGCTGAGTCATGCACTCTACAGACACCCCCACCCCTCAAGGTCCACTTTTGAATGACCCTGAAGGCAGAGGCTCCTGAGATCTGAGCCACAGTCTAGGATGAGCCACCCACAGTGCCCTGCTGGAAGGGGGTGCACATAAACTGCAGGGGGGCCCTCAGTAGGGGTGCTCCTGTCTAGGGTGGGGCTGGTTCCAGCAGACCCTGGGCTCAGGCAGGGTGAGTGGAAGGGAGGCAGGGGAGACAAGGACTTTCACCCCACCCTCTGGCCTATGGCTTTGTTGCCCTATTGCCACCACTGTGAAAGCAGTATGATACACCGTGAAGTGATGAACGAAAGCCCCAGGAGGGGGCAGACAGCTCTGTGCCTGGGACCTGGCCAGACCTCAGGGGTGCTGTGCCCTGCTCCTGTTCCCCTCAGCCCCTTCCAGTGATGGGTCTCCTCCGGTGGAGGTCAGTCACTCAGAAGTGGACCCGCAGCACGTCCTGGCTAGCAACTGGCCGCTGGCAGGTGGTGCACATCATGGGCAGGGAGTGTTGCTTCTCACCCAGGCAGGGTCGGCACAGGAGGTGGCCGCAGGGCAGCTGGTACACTGGCTCCTTTTTGAAGTAGGGAGAAAACACTCTTTTGCAGGAGGCACACTCGGGGCCCGGGATGCTCCCAGGCTGCTCTGGTAAATCAGGGAGGAAAACAGTCCAGGGTTAGGAAAGCTGCTCCATGGTCCAGGCTGGTCTGAGAGGCACAGCCTTCCCACAAGGCCGCTACAGCAGCTGGTTCATCCCTCCCGAGCCCGCCCCAGGCTGATCTCAGAAGGGAGTGGGAGATGGAGAGGGAGCCCGGGAACCCAGGAGGCCTTTTCTCTATCATCTTTGACCAAATCTCTGTGCCTCTACGAATGCTTGAGAAGAGCTGGCTTCTGAGGGCAGCAGGCAGGACTGGGCCCTTCCTCCTAGTCTCCCAGCAAGCTATACTTTCCCTGAGATAGGCAGCCAAGCCTGGAGCAAGGCACAGCTCACTCTAACAATATAAACTGCAAGAAACATGAGATGCGACAAGAAAAGGAAAAGGCAGGCCAGTGGGTGGCTCACGCCTATAATCCCAGCATTTTGGGAGGTTGAGGCAGGAGGATCACTTGAGTCCAGGAGTTTGAGACTAGCCTGGGCAACATAGTGCAATCCTGTCTCTACAAAAAAGAAAAATGAAAGGAAAAAACAGCAAATGGTCCAGTGTACCAGAGTTGGGAAGTGTGAGGAGGGAGGTCAGCAGAGACAGGGTTGAGGCCTGCAGCGCACCTGCCTCTGGGGCCTGGCTCCTGCTCCCTTCAGCCCTGCAGCCCCCTCACTGCTACTGGCAGCTCTGCTCCCGACCCCTCAATCCCCTCCTGTGCTTCCCTGGCCATCTGGGCAGACTCTCCCTCCTTCCGCAACTCCTGCAGGGCATCCTTGAATGAGGGTCACAGTGGGCAGCTCTGGCCATGCCCCACTAGGCTGTACCCACAGCTCTTCCTTTCCTCGTGGCCCCTCTGGAGAGTGACAGGGGATGGGCTTGCCTGTCCTCTCTGCAGTCCCTGTCTCCATTCCTAGCCACTACTCTCTGGGGGATCCCAAAGGAACCTCAAACCAATCTGCTTCAGAAATGTTTCTTTTTTTTTTTTCTTTTTTTTTTAGACGGAGTTTCGCTCTTGTTACCCAGGCTGGAGTGCAATGGTGTGATTTCGGCTCACCGCAACCTCCGCCTCCTGGGTTCAGGCAATTCTCCTGCCTCAGCCTCCTGAGTAGCTGGGACTACAGGCACACGCCACCATGCCCAGCTAATTTTTTGTAGTTTTAGTAGAGATGGGGTTTCACCATGTTGACCAGGACGGTCTCGATCTCTTGACCTCGTGATCCACCCGCCTCAGCCTCCCAAACTGCTGGGATTACAGGCTTGAGCCACCGCGCCCGGCCAGAAATGTTTCTTAACCCCCCTTCTCTCTGTCCATTTCATCACCATAATCCAGGCCGCTTAGCACATCTCTTCCTAACGCTTCACTCTTCTCCAGGCTTGTCCTCTCAATCTGTCCTCAAAGCTGCCTCCAATGACCCACCTATGTAACCTGATCACCCCATGCCTCTGCCTTCTACCTCTTAGTGGCTCCCCATCTTTTGGGACAGCCAAGACTCCCTGCACGGCCCACCCAGCCTCCTCACCTCTCTTCACACCAGTCTCACCTTCTGGAGTGCAGCAGCTTCCAATCACTTCTCTGCACACACACTGGCCAGACCTCAGAGGTGCTGCTGGCTTCCTCACTTTGTGCTTGCTGTTCCCTCTGCCTAGAATGCCCTTATCTGGAGACTTGGCTCAGACCTCACCCATTCCAGGAAGCCTCCCCAGACTGCTCCTTTCCTGTGCATTTAGAGCCCATTCGCACTTCTCAGCCTCCAAGCTAGCATGCCTGCTTCCTCCCGAGGCTTTGCAGGCCTGGAGGGTCAGGACTATGTCCATGTTGCTCATCTGGCCTCAGGGCCTGGCGCAGCACCTCACAGGGCACCTGCTCCATTCACATGTGATAAATGGACCTGCCATCTACACTCAGGCACCAGGAACCAAAGAAGGGAGAGAAGGGGTGCCCTACACAGGGGAGCAGAAACTGAAGTGTAGTCTAACGAGCACTCCCTGCCTCCACATCCCTGAGAACTGTAGCCAGGAAAGAGTGGCCTGGCTGTGGGCGTTTTCTTTGGGCCAAACATTAAGCAACATAAAAGTACTGGTGCCTCTCCTGTGCACACAAGCCAAGAATACCCCAGTGAGTGGAAAGGTGAACCTCTACAGGGAAGGGAAGGAGGGAGAGAGACCCAAGGAGGAATGAAGGCGGCGAGGGAGGAGGGAAAGAAGGAAGGGGAGGAAAGAGCCACTGACTGCTTTTCAGTGGTTCCCCTTCCATGAAGGCTCTGCTAGAGGCTTCAGAGATCTGCCTGACCCACCCACAGCACACCATGAGAACTTATTTTCCAACAGAGTTTTAAAAACCACACCTGGCAGAACACTACAGAGGCATGCAAGGGCCCCAATTTCTCCCAGCACTGACCAGAAGTCCTATTAAAGGGACTCGGAGGCCTAGAGCCCCGGGGGCAGTTTCAGTGACAGAAAAAAAAAATCATCAAGAAAAAGACAATCATTGTGCCCTGGGCAAACTGGAAACCCAAGTATATAACTGCAAACCGAGGCAATTAAGAGAGAGGATGCTTTGAACAGGGTGGGCTAACATGGCCTCCTACAGGAAGAGCTGTGAGAATGAAAAGGGGCCAGCCACGAAGAATGAAAGGACAGCAAGCACAAAGAACAGACTGTCCGTTAAAGAAAAAGGCACAGTGAGACCAAGCGTGGTGGCTCACGCCTGTAATCCCAGCACTTTGGGAAGCCGAGGCAGGTGGAACACCTGAGGTCAGGAGTTCAAGACCAGCCTGGCCAACATGGCTAAACACGAGGTCAGGAGTTGGAGACCAGCCAGTCTCTACTAAAAATACACACAAAAAAATTAACTGAGCTTGGCGGCGTATGCCTGTAATCCTAGCCACTAGCGGGGGCTGAGGCAGGAGAATAGCTTGAACCCAGAAGGTAGAGGTTGCAGTGAGCCAAGATCATGCCACTGCACTCCAGCCCAGGCAACAGAGTGAAACAGAGTGAGACTCTGTCTCAAAAAAAAAAAAAAAAAAGAGATTAGAGAGTCCAGGGCCAGAGCTGGTAGAGAGGGCAACTGGCAATGGAAACTGAAGAGGGACCACTGAAGACAGGAGAAAAGATGCAAAACAGCCTGAAAGCCAAGAGAGAAGGCGTTTCAGGCAGCACGGGCTGGCTGGCCACATAACATAATGCCGAAAGGGTAAGCAACCATGAGATCTGAAGTCAGGGAAGTGGAGGCCACTTTATAAGACAGGTTCTTGGGGGTGGTCAGGACAGAGTAGGCAGGAGAGAGACAGGGAAGTGGGGAACTAGAGACAGAAGAGGAAGGCAGCCTGGGGTCCAGACACCAACGGAAGGCACTGGCTTTGTGCAGGCAGGAAAGGAATCAGGTATGTGCCTTATCGTAGGCCCCACCAGGCTCTATCTCATAAAAAATGTCTTGCTTTGCAGTCAGTTTCTCTTGCTTTGTATCCTAACAGATTCTGGCATACAGTGGGGGCAAAGGTTCATTTTAGGCAAAAACTGGCCCATAAGCTGCCATTGCTCTTTTCTAAGACACTGATGGAAGTGTTAATACAAAGGGAAGAGGATGAGGATCCCTTCTCTCTTCACAACCCGAACCTCTCTTCAACCCGAACCTCTCTTCAAATTTACATGAAGTGCTTGTATGTCACACTAGAGACAGGCTAAATGAGAAAAAATAACAAAAAAGGCCAGGCATGGTGGCTCATGCCTGTAATCCCAGAACTTTGGGAGGCCAAGGCGGGCGGATCACGACAAGGTCAGGAGTTCGAGACCAGCCCGGCCAACATAGTGAAACCCTGTCTCTACTAAAAATACAAAAAATTAGCTGGGCATGGTGGTGGGCGCCTGTAATCCCAGCTACTCAGGAGGCTGAGGAAGGAGAATCACTTGAACCCAGGAGGCAGAGGTTGCAGTAAGCCAAGACTGTGCCACTGTACTCCAGCCTGGGGAACTGAGCAAGACTATCTCAAAAATAAATAAATAACAACAAAAAAGAGAGCAACAAAAATCCTCAAGAGAGAATAATTAATATTAGATATCACAAAGAAACACAGCAGAGGGTGGCCAAGCCCTACATCCACAGAATTACTAAGGGTTGACTAAAGAAAGCCTTTCTTGTAAGAAGTTTAAGTTCACAGGCAGACCCTCAATTCCCCCTGGAAAAGGCAAGAGAACAGGCTCTCTCCCAGGCTGGGTGTTGGAACTGAGGGGGAGGCTGGCCAGGCAGGTCCACAGGGCCCCCGGGGACTCAGCCCAGCATCCAGAGACAGAGAACAGACCACCTATTCCAAGGCTTCAAGGAGATGGCGGGGGCCCATGTTACCCGAGCTGGTGCCAGGCCTCCAGGAAGCGCTGCTCCCTCTTGCGCCAAGGTGCTGGAGCTGTCCCCTGGTCAGCCGTGCCGTAAAGGAGGGCATGGAGCCAAGGGTGGATGCCAAGGCAATTTCCAAGCTTTGTGACAGCTTCTGCTCGTGGGACAGTGGACCTGTCGAGAGAGGCACACAACCAGAGACAGGCTCCGCAACACAGAACAGCCTCAAGTCCTTCGAGGGCTATAAAAATGGCACCTTCAATCTCACACATCAGTGTAGTGAAACTCCATCCTAATGTCTATTTGTGGACCATGACAGGACACCAGGAGGTAAAGCCCTAGGAACCCTTGGCAGTTCCTGCCCATCCACCCGCTTCAGGCTTTTCTCCTCCTGGAGAAACTGCTGGGCAGGCATGGGCCACCTCGTGGCTCAACTGCAGAACTGCACCCTCCTTTTCCTTTTTTTGAGATGGCGTCTAGCTCTGTTGCCAGGCTGAGTGCAGTGGCTCAATCTCCGCTCACTGCAACTTCTGCCTCCCAGGGTTCAAGTGATTCTCCTGCCTCAGCTTCCGGAGTAGCTGGGATTACAGGTGTGCACCACCACACCCGGCTAATTTTTTTATTTTAGTAGAGATGGGATTTCTACTAAATCCCATTTAGTAGTCAGGATGGTCTCGATTTCCTGACTCTGTGATTCGCCCGCCTCGGCCTCTCAAAGTGCTGGGATTACAGGTGTGAGCCACCACGCCCGGCCTCCTTTCTAACTGCCTCCTTGCTGGCCAAGGAAATGACAGGAGCAAGCAAAAGCTGGCTTTCGATTCCTGCTCCCTAACCCCCATTCCCTCCCCGATGGCCTTAGTCTTCTCTTTCCCTAACTCCTCCCTTCTGGGGACCCCACTACCCCACAGTGGGGCTCATCTGCATTTTCTAGGTGTTCATGTCCTCTCTCTCCTGTTAAGTAAAACAAAGCAGTTTTTACCGAATAGAACTAAGATGCCACACTGACCACACCACAATTTAGGGGACCGTCAGTGTAGGGTCAACAGAAAGCCAAGTCATGGAACAAGGGTGAAGGCCAAAGGGGTAGGGGGACAGCTGACCAAGAAAGGCCCCAGGGACCTGCCTCAAAGCAAAATTTGCAGTGCTGTCCCAAAGAGGGGAATGGAACGTTTTGTCTATTGTTTGCAGGACACAGGACATCAGCCTAGGGCCTTGAAGGAGCCTTAGTCAGCATGGTCCTAAGTCACCAAGTTTGTCAAGACCAACTGCATGGAGACCTCCACAACTGACACTGAGGTCTAAGGACTTTTTCCCTTGTTCCATCCCACTGCGCCTCAGACACTTCCAGGATTTTCTGGAGATCATGTTAACTAGAATTTACTCTTAAAACCAAAGACACAGAAATAAACATTAAGCATACTATTTGCATAGCCTTTTAGAAGAAGACAGGAAATTAAAACAACTATCAACTCTAAACAAAACAATTTTAATTAAAAAAAAAAAGAAAAGAAAAGATTGTCAGGCTGGACACAGTGGCTCACGCCTGTAATCCCAGCACTTTGGGAGGCTGAGACAGGCAGATCACCTGAGGTCAGAAGTTCAAGACCAGCCTGGTCGACATGGCGAAACCCTGTCTCTACTAAAAATATAAAAATTAGCCAAGTGTAGTGGTGCATGCCTGTAATGCCAGCTACTCAGGAGGCTGAGGCAGGAAAATTGCTTGAAATCAGGAGGCGGAGGTTGCAGTGAGGTGAGATTGCACCACTGCACTCCAGCCTGGGTGACAGAGCAACACTCCGTTCCCCCACACCAAAAAAAAAAAAACCATTAACAGGGCCGGGCGCAGTGGCTCACATCTGTAATCTCAACACTTTGGGAGGCCAAGGCAGGCAGATAACTTAAGGTCAGAAGTTCGAGACCAGCCTGGTCAACATAGCGAAACCCCATCCCTACTGAAAAACACAAAAAAACTGGCCAGGCACAGTGGCTCACGCCTATAATCCCAGCACTTTGAGAGGCCAAGGTGGGAGGATCACGAGGTCAGGAGTTCGAGACAAACCTGGCCAACATGGTGAAACCCCGTCTGTACTAAAAATATAAAAATTAGCCAGGCATGGTGTTAAGCACCTGTAATCCCAGCTACTCAGGAGGCTGAGGCAGGAGAATCACTTGAATCCAGGAGGACGTTGCAGTAAGCTGAGATCATGCCACTGCACTCTAGCCTGGGCGACAAAGCAAGACTCTGTTTCAAAAACAAAAAAAAACTTAGCAGGGTGTGGTGGTGCGCACCCGTAGTCTTAGCTACTCAAGAGGCTGAGGCAGGAGAATTGCTTAAATCCCAGCAGCAGAGGTCGCAGTGGGCAGAGATTGCATCACTGCACTCCAGCCTGAGCAACAAAGGGAGATTCTGTCTCCAAAAAAAAAAAAGAAAAGAAAAGAAAACCCGCCAGGCATGGTGGCTCACGCCTGTAATCCCAGCACTTTGGGAGGCCAAGGCGGGTGGATCACAAGGTCAAGAGATTGAGACCATCCTGGTCAACATGGTGAAACCCCGTCTCTACTAAAAATACAAAAAATCAGCTGGGCATGGTGGCGCGTGCCTGTAATCCCAGCTACTCAGGAGGCTGAGGCAGGAGAATTGCCTGAACCCAGGAGGCGGAGGTTGCGGTGAACCAAGATCGCACCATTGCACTCCAGCCTGGGTAACAAGCGCGAAACTCCGTCTCAAAAAAAAAAAAAAAAAGAAAAAAAGAAAAGAAAACCCATTAACAGGAAGGGCACTGTCATGTTAACAGGTGGTTCATGCCTGCCTGTAATCCCAGCACTTTGGGAGACCAAGGCAAGTGGATGACTTGAGGTCAGGAGTTCGAGACCAGCCTGGCAGAGATGGCGAAACCCTGTCTCTATTAAAAATACAAAATATTAGCCAGGCGTGGTGGCAGGCACCTGTAATCTCAGCTACTTAGGAGGCTGAGGCAAAAGAATCTCTTGAGCCTGAGAGAGAGGTATCAGCGATCTGAGATCATGCCATTGTACTCCAGCCTGGGTGACAGAGCAAGACTCTGTCTCAAAACAAAAACAAAAACAAAAAAAACAACCATTAACATTAAAAGATTCATGACCAAATGAAGTTTACTCCAGGAATGTACGAATGGTGCAATATTGATAGTGCAAAGAAGGCAAAGAAAGGAGAAAAGAAAGAATGGTGCAATATTAGAAAATCCATTAACGTATTTTATTACATTAAAAGATCTGAAGGGCTGGGCAGGGTGGCTCACGTCTGTAATCCCAACACTTTGGTAGGCTGATGTGGGTGGAGCACCTGAAGTCAGGAGTTCGAGACCAGCCTGACCAACATGGAGAAACCCTGTCTCTACTTAAAATACAAAAGTAACCAGGCATGGTGACATAATTCCAGCCACTCAAGAGGCTGAGGTGGGAGAATCGCTTGAACCTGGGAGGCAGAGGTTGCAGTGAGCCAAGATTGTGTCATTGCACTGCAACCTGGGCAACAAGGGTGCAACTCTGTCTCAAATAATAATGATTATAGTATCATTTCCACTGATACTAAAAGGCATGAAACAAAGTTCGATTCCCCAGTCCTGGATAAAAATAATAAAATAGATATCAGTGGCAGAGGAGAGTTTCTGAAGCGTCTCCAGGTAAACTCTACCTCCTGATATTCATGCTCTTTGGTATCCTCTCCCTTTGAGTGGGCTGGACTTAGAGTCTTGTTCTAACAAACAGAACACAGTGATCCATTTCTTCAACAGGCAGGAAAGACACTGGTGTTGAGGCTGACATACCTATCAAGGACAACCACTATGATGGCTTCTGGTGCTTTGATGAAACCTCAGGTGATCGGCCCTCTAGCCAGGCGTCTGAGGTTTCATATTGTTGGAGCACTCGTGTTCCTGGGGGCTGCAGCTAATTTTGCTGCAGCTGAAAGAAGAAAGACGGCACACGCAGATTTCTACAGAAATGATGATTCCATGAAAGATTGTGAGGAGATGAGAAAGGCTGATATCTTTCACAATGCAAAGTGATTTTGGAATATAAAGAATTTCTTGGCCAGGCACAGTAGCTCAGGCCTGTAATTCCAGCATTTTGGGAGGCTGAGGTGGGTGGATCACATGAGGTCAGGACTTTGAGACCAGCCTGGCCAGCATAATGAAACCCCATGTCTACTAAAAATACAAAAATTAGGCCAGCCGAGGTGGTTCACACCTGTAATACCAGCTACTCAGGAGGCTGAGGGAGGAGAATCGCTTGAGCCCAGGAGGCGGAGGTTGCAGTGAGCCAACATCATGCCACTGCACTCCAGCCTGGGTGACAGAGTGAGGCTCCATCTCATAAAAATACAAAAATTAGCCAGGCGTGGTGGCATGCACCTGTAGTCTCAGCTATTCCAGAAGCTGAGGCAGGAGAATTGCTTGAACCTGAGAGGCAGAGGTTGAAGTGAGCCGAGATCATGCCACTGCACTGCAGCCTGGGTGATACAGCAAGACTCCATCTCAAAAAAAAAAAAAGAAAGAAAAGAATTTCTGAGTTGAATTATACAGAAGTTTGTCACCGAGCTGTGCTCTTGAACTAAGAAATATGAAGATGGAGGCTAAAAAAATTATTTATCTTGATATTATAAATAAGCAGTTAACAAACACCTTGAGAAAAATTGGAATACAGTAGAAGTGAGGAGTGTGCCTTTCAAGATTAGATTCTAAAAGACGTTTTTCCCTCGTCTGCACTCTCTCTGGAACACACAACTGCCATACGTGCACTGCCCTACAGAGACCCATGTGGCAAGGAACAAAGAGAAGCCTGGGGCCAACAGCCAACCAGCAAGTGAGGCCTCCGTCCAATAATGCATCAGGAGCTGAATCTTGCAACAATCACGTGGGTGAGACTAGAAGTAAATGCCTTCCCTAGTCGACCCTTGAGATGACCACAGCCCTGGCCACCAGTTTGACAGCAGCCCTGGAAGACCCTGAAGCAGAGAATCCAGACAAGTTATGCTGGGATTTGTGACCCACAGAAGTTATGAGAAAATGAATGTTTGTTGTTTTAAACCAGTAAGTTTTGGGGTAATTTGTTACCTAGCAATAGAGAACCAATACTTCTCTAACATGGCAAAAACATCTATCTCAGCCTAAGAGCCAACATCCAGCTTACAATGAGGCATTCACACTGAATACGTTCAGCTGCAGAGGTCACCCAGTGAACCAGGGCTGCTCAACTCAGAAGAGAGAAACATCACCGGCCCCAGAAATCACTGGCAATGCCCCAGGAAGAGGCAGGAAGCCAGGATCCCTAAATCTCATATTTAAGAATATTGCAGGCTGGGCGTGGTGGCTCATGCCTGTTATCCCAGCACTTTGGGAGGCCAACGTGGGTGGATCACCCGAGGTCAGGAGTTTGAGACCAGCTTGACCAACATGGTGAAACCCTGTCTTTACTAAAAATACAAAATTAGCCAGGTATGGTGGCGCATGCCTGTAATGCCAGCTACTCAGGCGGCTGCGGCAAGAGAATTGCTTGAACCCAGGAGGTGGAGGTTGAGGTGAGCCGAGAATACGCCATTACACTCCAGCCTGAGTAACAAGTGAAACTCCTTCTCAAAAAAAAAAAAAAAAAGAATGTTGTAATTTTACCTGTGGATCCCACCAAATGCAACAAGGAAGAAAAACAGAAAGAAAGAAAGAAAAAAAAAACACACAAAGAGAATGTTGCAATTTGTCCACACATTTACAGAGTGTACTTTCTTCCGTGTGGTTTTTCTCTTCAGTAACTATCTCCTGAAAAGAACGCCCCCAAGCCTAGTCCCTGTTTCCTTTTCTGTGTACTCAAGGCACATCTGGTGAGGGGGACATGGAGGACCTCCATGCAATGTATCCTTGTATCTCTGTGAAGGTTAGAAACGACACCCAGAGGAGCCCACTGGCACATGAATAACACAAAGAAGGTACCAGAGGGCATGCTCTGCTTTGAGGAACTGGTATCTCTCCTCCCAGCAGCTCTGACCAGAGGCTTCAAGCCAGGAAAAAGTGTTGAACAGGCCAAGGCACATAAAGGGAGCCCAAGGAAGGCCAAAGTGCCCATGGGACCATCACCAGCAGAGGAGCGAAACATGCAGACTGAAGCCTTGGAACAGACGAGAACACACAGAACCCCTCCAAGGCTCCAGGTTGTCCCTGGTCTGAAGACAATGCTGAGGGGCCCCACAGTGGGAAATAGGAAGGAGGCAGCACAGGAACAGCCTCAGGAATATAAGGTGGCCAAGCACAAAGCAAAGGGTAGCAGAGCCAAGTGCCCCCAGGAGGGAGATAGACGAGTCTGGCCGCAGACACAGGATGCTGAATTACCTGTTGAGCAGTCCATGTGTGTCAGGCTCGGCTCACTGGTGGCTTTCATTTTCTTAGCAGTGTGCTCTGAGGTAGTGGGTAGAACCAGAGGGCTTGTGGCAGAAAAATAGGAGGCATTTATACCAAGGTTACTGTCTGGGACACGTTCAGCCTGCTCTATCTTCCTTTTCCGACAGGGCAAAACAATGGAGGAAGGGGTCACTGCCAATGCCGTCTGTGCTCTCCCAAGCAGGTGGCAGCCGGGGATGGAGTGCTGGAGCAGAAAATGGTCAATCCGGGCCTTCAGGGAGGGGTGAGGCAGGGGCTGAGAGTGTGGAGTAAAAGCTACCCCTGTGAAAGGGTCACTGGGCACTCGGCCCCATGTGGCTTCGCTGCGGTTACACTTCTCCAGCGTGCTCTGGTCGATGACCTTGCCTGAGGGCAGCAGCATGGGACAAGGCATAATCTCCAGGGTGATGGGATCCAGGAACTCCTCAGGCACATCCTGAATGTTCTCGGCCAGCTTCTGCAGGCTGGAGGGGGCCTGCTGGCTCTCAGACTGGTCCCCTGGGTCACAGTCACTTTCCATGGGCAAGGCTGGGGCCTGCAGAGCCACGTCCTGAGGGAGGCTCTCCGAGGCGACCAGCAGGATGCTGTCTATCACCTCCTGGGAGCAGGTCTTGGCTGGCTGACCCCATACTTCCAACCGCTTGATACAAGGGACACCACCACCTGTCATATGGGTGATACAGATCCTTAGATGGGCCACGTGGCTAAGGGAAAGAGCCCCTTTATTCCAGAGCTCCTGGGCCACAACAGCAGGGGAGGGGAGTGTGGCTTCCATTGGGCCAAAAGGGGGCCTGGCCTTGAAGCCCCTATGGCTAAACACCACTTGGCTCTGGTTTTTCAGTAAGACTTTGCCTACCAAGGTGAACGTCTCCTTATCTGGGACAGATGGCTCGTCTGGGTCTGGGGTCCGGCACTGGGGCGTACTCCAAGACACTCTGCTAGATGAGGCAGATGTGTACATTTCCAGGCCCGTGATGTTCTGACATCCCCCAGCTGTGAGGTCTATGTTGATCCTACAGATTTCCACGTTAAAGGGAAATGAAACTGTCACACAGACTGGTGGCTTAATGAAATATTCCGTCCTGAAACCATGACTTCTCTTTGTGAGATCTTCAGAGATGAGATTTTCTACTTCATAACCATCAGCTGATATCTAGATTTAATAAAAAACATGAGACACAATGATCCAAATGAAGACAACTTGTCACTTGTAAGAAAACTCTTAAGCCTGAGGTTCCTCATTTTAAAATTTCCTCTATTAAACTGAATTGTCCCAGATTTTTTTGCAGGCACCCAATATCAAATCAAAGGTCAAGGGCAACCATGTCCCCAAGTATTCCCCAACCTTAAAAATATGAGCAAACTGAGCTGGGTATGGTGGCACATACCTGTAGTCCCAGCCACTTGGGAGGCCGAGGCAGGAGGATCCCATTAGCCCAGGAATTAGATAGGCCTGGGCAACACAGCAAGACCCCATATCCCCATCCCCCCAAAAAAAGCAAGCAACAAAATCCTGCCCAATCCAACCAAAACTCTCTTCAAAACAATATCTGGGGAGAGAATGGCAGGGGAGAGAAAGTATTTCTACCTTTGCCATGACTTTGACAAGACTTGAGATTGATCATCAAAGAATAAAGAGTACAATTATTAAAATAAGTATTAAGATTCTTTTTTTTGAGACAGAGTCTCATTCCGTCACCAGGCGCCAGGCTGGAGTGTAGTGGTGTGACCTCAGCTCACTGCAACCTCTGCCTCCCGGGTTCAAGCAATTGTCCTGCCTCACCCTCCCAAGTAGCTGGGACTATAGGCGCGCATCACCACACCCAGCTAATTTTTTTGTATATTTTGACAGAGACGGGGTTTCACCATGTTGGCCAGGATGGTCTTGATCTCTTGACCTCGTGATTCGCCCGCCTTGGCCTCCCAAACTGCTGGGATTACAGGCGTGAGCTACCGTGCCCAGCCAAGATTCTTTATTTAAAAAAAAAAAAAAAAAAAAAGAGTGCAGTGGAGAACCCTGCACAAAATGCGTCACAGCTCACCTCATCATGGCGCTGTGTATGATTCTAGAGGCAAGCCTGCCCCATGCTTACCTAAATACCATCTGATGGAATCTAAAGTCACGAGGGCAAAAGTACAGTAAGCCTGAATCAAATCCACACACACAAGGCAGGAAATGATGTAACACATGACAAAGATATCATATATTTATGTGCATATATTTTTTTTGTTTACCTTGTTGCAGTGAATTCTTGGTCTGAACTGTGGAAGGCAAAGATTTATTACCATCTTTGTAGCCGAGAGGAAAGCTTCCACGCATCAGAAGCAGCCTTAAATAAGAAATAAAACTAAGTATTAGAAAATTTTAAATTCAATTCTAAACTTTCAGAAGTTGATTCCTAAGAGAATCAAACAGGATAGCAACAAAAACTTTAACACATACACTGTCACAGTCTATACTCAATTTCCTTATATCCTATACATGACCTTGGGGGAAAAAATCAGTCACTAAAAAATTACAGAGAAGATTTCTATGGCAGGCTCAACAGGTTGGCAAAGACTGCCAGTTCTCTGGCCAACAGCTGTCCCAAAGACCCAATGGAGGCAAGGCTCATCAGTTGTGCTGGGGGTCCCCATAGAAAGGGAGTAGCAAAAGTAGCTGAGCTCAGAGAAAGGACAGAGTGCTCAGAATGGAAAGGGTTACAAAAAATAATTATAGTGGTGGTAAGCATCTTTGTCATTTAACACTTATCAATGCAATTATGTTTTCTTATTAAAATGAAAATAATGAGTCAAAAACATCATTATTGAGAAATAGAAAATTTATTACAGGCCAGGTGTGATGGCTCACACCTGTAATCCCAACACTTTGGGAGGCTAAGATGGTAGAATCGCTTGAGCCCAGAAGTTCCAGACCAGCCTGGGAAACATAGTCAGTCTTACTGTAGAGACCCCATCTCTACAACAAAAAGTTGTAGAGGGGTCTTGCTATGTTTGATTTGCACCTGTAGTCACAACTATTTGGGAGACTGAGGTGTGATAATCACTTGAGCTCAGGAGTTCAGGGTTGCAATGAGCTATGATCACACCACTGCATTCCAGCCTGGGTGACAGAGTGAGACCCTGTCTCAAAGGAAAAAAAGAAAAGAAGAAAAAAAGAAAGGAAGGACAGAAGGAAGGAAGGGAGTTGGGGAGGGGCAGAAAGAAAGAAAAGAAAGAGAGAGAAAGAGGAAGGAAGAGAGGGAGGAAAGAGAGAGGGAGGAAAAGAAATAAAATATTAGGGTTGGAAAGCACCTTAAAAGGACATCTAGGCTGGGCACAGTGGCTCACACCTGTAATCCCAGCACTTTGGGAGGCCAAGGCAGGTGGATCGCCTGAGGTCGGGAGCTCGAGACTAGCCTGGCCAACATGGTAAAACTCCTTCTCTACTAAAGACAAAAAGCAGGTGAATGTGGTGGCGGGTGCCTGTAATCCCAGCTACTTGGGAGGCTGAGGCAGGAGAATCGCTTGAACCCAGGAGGTGAAGGTTGCAGTGAGCTGAGATTACACCACTGCACTCTGGCTAGCCTGGGTGACAAGAACAAAACCCCATCTCACCAAAAAAAAAAAAAAAGGCATCTTATGCAAGTAGTCATTTTAATGGCCAATTCCAATGGCTTCTGGAAACTCTGTTGAGAAGCAGGGGAACCACTGGAAAACACCCCTCCCAGTGGCAGATTTCTCCAGTAGATCTCAACTCCTTGGTGAGGCCAGTCAGCCATTTATGCTTTTCCCCCTGACAGTCATGGCCACGAAAAATCACGTTAGCCCAACAGGGATAGGGCCACCCTCTGAGCCCCTTTTGTTGTCATAATCAGTAGGGCCCACTGGCAGGGGCCAGGCGTACTGGGCATCCTGCAACGTTTCAGTGGAGAGTTGCTGCACAGTGAAGATCTGTCATGGGACTTGCAAATGTCTATTATCTCAGCCCCTAACTCAGTTTTACATATAAACACAAAGTATTTTTAAACATGGTTTTCATATATGCTAAATTTCCTAGGATGAAAACTTTCATGTAGGCCATAGGAAGGTCATATTTTGTTTTGTTCAGACCTTTACTAAGAGATGCCCACCATTTCTGAAAATAACATCAATGAGAGCAAAGCTCTCCGCCTTGGTCAGTTTGCATTTGTAGCAGCGTACATTCCACATGCTCCTGCACGATGGTAAAAGCTTCTGAACATGTCTTTATGTCTTCTAGTATGGTCACACCCAAACATTTACACATGAGAACAAATTTTATTATCGTACCTAAAAATTTTTCCTTTACAGTACTGTTAGGGCAGTGTGTGTGTGTGTGTGTGTGTGTGTGTGTGTGTGTACCTATACACATTGTTTTTTACAAATAATGTACATAAGTAGGTTTCACTATTTGGCTTTAAGCTCATCATGATAGAAGAAACATGAATCTCATGGAGTGGAGAGCCCCTGGCCTAAAGCCTCCTATTCTTTGTGAGCCTGTGTTGAAACTCCTAGTGCTTTCCACTTTGAGGCACACACACCATTGCTTTGCCAGAGAATCTTAGAATTTGGCCTGGACTAAAGTTTCTACAATTCCTTTTCTCAAAGATTATATTAACAATGTCTCCAGGCTTCTGACACCTTTCTTGTTCTCCACAATAAGTAAAAATGAATGAAGTATCTGATGCATTGCATCTGCAAATATCCTCAGAACCCCTGTAGTTACCACTTTTTGGCCAGGATATCAGAACTCATTTAGAGCAGCATTCTCCCCAGCTTCCCTGCCCACCTAGTGAAGCAGCTTCCTCTTGGTTGTAAAAGTAAAATTAAGCTATTCACTTTAATTGAATATAGAACCATTAAAATAAATATATAGCTAAACCAAGGAAATAAAACATTCCTCCTGTGAAAAGCAAGCCTAGGATGCCAAAGGAAAGCACAATATGCTACTGACATAGATGATGACACTAGAAACAGGTATAGGCAGAACTGCACGGGCCCTAGGCAAATGGCTGAGGCTAGGGGACTCCAGGGTTGAGAGGGTTTTCTTTCCACTGCCCCAGGCAGTTCCCTCCTCCGCTCTTGGCCCTGACAGAGAGCCAAGAAAAAACAAAGCCAGGCAGAGTGGCTCTCACACCTATAATCTGAACACTTTGGGAGGCTAAGGTGAGAGGATCACTTGAGGCCAGGAGTTTGAAGTCAACCCAGGGAACACAGTAAGATACCATCTTTACAAAATAAAAATAAAAAAATGAATTCGGTGTGGTGACACACACCTCTAGTCCTAGCCACCTGGGAGGTGGAGGCAAGAGGATCACTTGAGGCCAGGAGTGCAAGGTTACATATAGTGAGCTATGACTGCGCTACTGTACTCCAGCCTAGGTGACAGAGTGAGACCCTGTCTCAAAAAATAAAATAGAGTCCTTCTAGACTTAAATGAGGCTATTATGCTCTATGATATAGAAATGTGGAACCTTGACTGTCCTTTCCAACAGGAATTACACCAGACCTGAAATTAAGGAAAATCTGGGTCTGCCCTTAGCTACTTCTTCCCACCTCTGCGTGAAAGTAAGTCAGCCTTCTGTTCAAGCATCTCAGCTCATGAGGCTTCTCCACCTGCCCCAGTCAACTACAAAACCATATGGACCTAATCCTGACCAGAAACAGACTACCTGCTCTCCACAGCACTCATTAAAATATAAGTTGAGTGAACATTTACAGAAGAGTATTCAGTCCAACACCATTACATTCTCCTTAGTGCTGCCCTAAGTGGATTCTCCTGCCTCTTGCCTGGCACTCCTTGTGGCTGCTGCAAATCTTATCCCACATCACTATCTGACAGATATCTTAGCAGTTTTGATCCTTACCAGTTGCAAAAAATAAATGTAACACATTGATAAAAATTCAGTGACCAACTTGTGAAGATTCATAGGACACCAGGGTAGCAGGACACATCAGGTGAGAACCATAATTTTAATCTCTAAAATATACCACTCCACTGAGCTGACCCTCAGACCAGTACACAGGCCTATCCTCGTGTTCATTCCAGGCACAACCATCACCGTCCTCATCAAACCCTGCAAATACTCTTCACCAAGCTGCTCACTGGCATTGTGTGGTCCTTTAGCAAGGAACTTCAATAAGAAACAGCTCTACAAAGTCAGTTACTGTTTTGTTTGGTGGACAAAATGATCACCATCTATTCTATATGGTATCCTTTCTTGGAGATCTGTAGAAAATTTTCAATTTGGTCTCAACACTAAAAGAGTTGTTTTTCCCAAGCAACTTAATATTTTGTGGTATGAACATGGATCATATTCCTTCTTGACTCAGGCTGCTGGAAAGCTCCGAATAAAATCTGTGGCCCAGCCCTGACATTTCTCCCTGCCTGAATTATTTATTGATATATAATAGAGTATAATATGAAAGCTAGCTTGAAATAATTTTGGAACAATGTGGGGTATAAATAGGCTGGGCAAAGGGGCTCACACCTGTGATCCTAGTACTCTGGGAGACCAGGGCAGGAGGATTGCTTGAGGCCAGAAGTTTGAGACCAGTCTGGGCAACAAAGTGAGATGCCATCTCTACAAAAAATTTTAAAAATATTAGCTGGGCATGGTGGCATGTGCCCATAGTCCCAGCTACACAGGAGTATGGCTAGAGCCCAGGAGTTTGAGGCTACTTTTGTGAGACATTTAGGTTGTTTACACCTATTTTTTTTCTTTTTAAAGACAGGGTCTCACTATGTTGTCCAGGATAGAGTCCAGTGGCTATTCACAGGTGCCATCACAGTTCACCGCAGCCTCAAATTCCTGAGCTCAAGCAATCCTCCTACCTGAGTGCCTCAAGTACCCAAGAACCTGGGACTACAGGTACAGGTCACCAAACCCAACTTGTTTGTAACTTTTTACTACTACTACCTTAAGATAAAATCTTGGCCAGGCGTGGTGGCTCACACCTGTAATCCCAGCACTTTGGGAGGTCGAGGCGGGTGGATCACCTGAGGTCAGGAATTCAAGACCAGCCTAGAAATCCCGCCTCTACTAAAAATACAAATTAGCTGGGCATGGTGGCGCGCACCTCTGATCCCAGCTACTTGGGAGGCTGAGGCAGGAGAATCGCTTGAACCCAGGAGGCAGAGGTTGTGGTGAGCTGAAATTGTGCCAATGCACTCCAGCCTGGGCAATAAGATCGAAACCCCGCCTCAAAAAAAAAAAAAAAAAAGAATAAAATCTTAAGTAGATTTTTTGTCACTTTTTTCCTTTGGTTTCAGTACAATTTTGACTTTTTAACTTAAGGAGTCCTACATGTTTCTACTTAAGGTTGCTATTTATGAAAGGTTCTTCTTACCCCCTCAATTTTTCTAGCTAGTCACTACTATATAGAAAAGCTTTTCACTTTGGTATCTTTATTGTATTTTCTTATTAACTCTTACTGATTTTAACACACTTTCAGTTTGTTTTCTTGTTTTATTTTTTTTTTACAACCCTATTATCTAGATAACAATGAGAATTCCCTCCTCAAAATGATAACTCTTATTTCTCATTTTACTGCATTAACTAGAACTTCTGGAATTACACGTAACAGTAAAAGAGTTGCCATCCTCGTTTATGCCCATTAGAAAATGCATCTTTGAACATAATGTTGATTGTTAGACTGAAATATCATCTTCATGTTAATAAAGCATTCTAATTTTCACAGTTTTGAAAGTCAGGCATATGCTCTGAATTCTGATTTTTTTCTATACGTTGTCTTTTATTATTTATGTTATCTGACAGACTAATGGGATACATTAACACATTTTTCTAATTTTAAACCCCCCTTTTTATTCCCAGGAGAGATTCTATTTGGTTGTGGCAGATTGTTCTTTAAATGTACTGTACTACTGAATTTGTTTTGCTCATATTTAATTTTAGATGGGATATTATTACACATTGGTGGAACATTTGCAAGCCCTGTGCTAGGCACTGGAGTATAGAGATAAAAATGAAATGGCAGTGAAACTATTCTGTATTATACTGTAACGGTAGATACATAACATTATACATTTGTCAAAACCTATATACAACACAGGCTGGGCATGGTGGCTCACATCCATAATCCCAGCACTTTGGGAGGCTGAAGTGGGCAAAGCACTTGAAGTCAGGAGTTCAAGGTGAGCCTGGTCAACCTGATGAAACCCCATCTCTATTAAAAACCCAAAATTAGCCTGGCGAGATAATGGGCACCTGCAATTCCAGCAGCTGGAGAGGCTGAGGCAGGAGAATTGCTTGAACCTGGGAGGCAGAGGTTGCAGTGAGCCAAGATCAAGCCACTGCACTCCAGCATGGGCAACAGAGTGAGACATTGTCTCAAAAAAAAAACCGCCAAGCATGGTGGCTGACATCTGCAATCCCAGCACTTTGGAGCACTTAGGGAGGCCAAGGCATGAGGATCACTTGAGGTCAGGAGTTCAAGACCAGCTTGGCCAACGTGGTAAAACCCTGTCTCTACTAAAAATACAAAAATTAGCCAGGCATGGTGGTGCATGTCTGTAATGCCACCTACTCGGGAGTCTGAGGCAGGACAGTCACTTGGGCCCAGGAGGCAGGGGCTGCAGTGAGCCGGGATTGTGCCACTACACTCCAGCCTGGGCAACAGAGCGAGATCTTGTCTCAAAACAAAACAAACACAAAGAATTATATAGCACAAAGAATGAACCTTAAACTATAAACTTAATAATTTATCAATATTGGCTCATCAATTTTACACTTGATCTTAGCCAAAAGGCCGAGAAGCGATTGACTCATCAATTTTAAGAAATGTACCACAGTAATGTAAGATGTTAATAGCATGAATAATGTTCAATTTGTATGTAAATCTAAAAATGTTCTAAATTATAAGGTGTATTCATAATAACAATAACAAAGGAATGGCTGGGTGAGGCTGGGCACGGTTGCCCATGCCTGTAATCACAGCACTTTGGGAGACTGAGGTAGGCAGATCACTTGAGGTCAAGAGTTCGAGACCAACCTAGCTAACATGGTGAAACCCCATCTCTATTAAAAATATGAAAAATTAGCCAGGTGTGGTGGCAGGTGCCTGTAATCCCAGCTACTCAGAAGGCTGAGGCTGAAGAATGGCTGAACTGTGGCAGCAGAGGTTGCAGTGAGCCAAGATGGTATCTCTGCACTCCAGCCTGGGTGACAGAGCAAGCTCTGTCTCAAAAAAAAAAAAAAAAAAAAAATTAAAATAATAATAATAAAGAATGATTGGGGTAAAAAGTGATTGAAAACAACTCAGGACTGGAGATCAAACTGAAACATGCATATTGATACAAATGAGCATGTCACAGGAGAATGGCAGATATTTTTAAAGAATATCTTACAAATGATAGCTGTTTCTGTGGGAAATAGTGATGTCCAATAAGACTCTGGTTGCTATCAAAGTCTTTTTTTTTTTAGATTGAGTCTTGCTTTGTCACCCAGGCTAGAGTGCAGTGTCGCAATCTTGGCTCACTGCAACCTCCACTTCCCGGGTTCACGCAATTCTTCTGCTTCAGCCTCCCGAGTAGCTGAGACTATAGGTATGCACCACCACATCCGGCTAATTTTTAGTAGAGATGGGGTTTCACCACATTGGCCAGGCTGGTCTCAAACTCCTGACTTCATGATCCGCCAGCCTCAGGCTCCTAAAGTGCTGGGATTGCAGGCATGACCCTCCAAGCCCAGCCACTATCAAAGTCTTTAACAGGTATCATCTCAACATCTATCTTGTTTCAATAATCTGGACTTCTAAGGTCAGATGCCTCTTCCCTTAACACTTAATCCAGAAAAGAAATAATGGCTCAACATATGAAAATGCAAACAGCATAGCCCAGACAGACTCTTTCCCCAGTCCTGCTGAGGAAATGGCTGTATAACTTGAACTCACTGCAAACACTGTCCAGTAAATACTTACAAAGCATAGCCACTTTCTCCAGATGTGGCATCTAAGTACAAGAAAGAGAAGGCATGAGCATAAATTAATCCGAAACCTCAGATCATGGCTGATGTGCCCTGCTTTCAGAGAAGTAGCTTGGAGACAGATAATAATGGCATTATGGCCGGGCGCGGTGGCTCAAGCCTGTAATCCCAGCACTTTGGGAGGCCGAGGCGGGTGGATCACGAGGTCAAGAGATCGAGACCAACCTGGTCAACATGGTGAAACCCCGTCTCTACTAAAAATACAAAAAATTAGCTGGGCATGGTGGCGTGTGCCTGTAATCCCAGCTACTCAGGAGGCTGAGGCAGGAGAATTGCCTGAACCCAGGAGGCGGAGGTTGCGGTGAGCCAAGATCGCGCCATTCAACCCCCGCCTGGAAAAAAAGAGCAAAACCCCCTCACTAAAAAAAAAAAAAAAAAAAAAAAAAAATGGCATTATAAGATGGCAATACAGGTTTGTAAGAAAAAAAGAATATAAAATAGTAGACACTCTTGTACCTACCACCTAGATTTAGCAAATGTTAACATTTTGCTATGTTTGCTTCTGATTTCAGTGTTAAAAGCAACATTCAAGGGATAAAAACAAAACCCAGCACCTGTCTTATTTCCTCTCCCTTTTGCGAAGGGGTAAGCTTTTTCTTTCTTCCCTTTTGCCAAGGGGTAAGCTCTTTTTCTCTTTCTTTTTTTTGGAGGGTGGGGGTGGAAACAGGCTCTCACTCCCATGCCCAGGCTGGAGTGCAGTGGTGCAATCTTGGCTCGCTGCAACCTTGACCTCTAGGACACTGGTGATCAGTGATTCTCCTACCTCAGCCCCCCGAGTATCTGTGATTACAGGCATGCACGACCACATCTGGCTAATTTTTTTTTTTTGGTAGAGATGGAGTTTCACCATGTTGCCCAAGCTGTTCTCACACTCCTGGGCTCACACAATTCACCCACCTTGGCCTCCCAAAGGACTGAAATTACAGGCATGAGCCATTGGGCCCCACTGAAGTAAGCTCTATCTAATGATGTCTGTCATTCAAATCAGTATAGGTATGCATATATATATATATATGTATATATATATGACATATAGTTATATATTTTAATATACCTTAATGATAATATGTGTATCATCTGGCAACTTGCTTTTCCATTAAGCATTATATTAAGGTTTTCCATATTGAAATGTTTACATCCAGTGTATTGATTTTTACTTCCTCATACTCAATTATATGACTAAAGCAGTTTCTCCACTGCCCTATTAATTATGTTGTTTATAATTTCTTGCTATGAAAAAAATGCTGCAATAAATATTCTCTACAAACCTTCTTGTGGGAAAAAAAAGAAATGAATGGTGTTCTCTGTGAGTCTTGAGACAATAAAGACTTGGTTTTTTTGTTTGTTTGTTTGTTTGTTTTTGAGATGGAGTCTTGCTCTGTCGCCCAGGCTGGAGTGCAATGCCGTGATCTTGGCTCACTGCAACCTTCGCCTCCTAGGTTCAAGCGATTCTCCTGCCTCAGACTCCTGAGAAGCTGGGATTACAGGCACCTGCTACTGCGCCTGGCTAATTTTTGTATTTTTAGTAGAGACAGGGTTTCGCCATGTTGGCCAGGCTGGTTTCCAACTCCTGACCTCAGGTGATCTGCCTGCGTCAGCCTCCCAAAGTGCTGGGATTATAGGTATGAGCCACCATACCTGGCCAATAAAGACTTCTTTCAAATAGTGATTATATAATAGAACATATGCTTGAACCTGGGAGGCGGAAGTTGCAGTGAGCCAAGATGGCACCACTGCACTCCAGCCTGGGCGACACAGCAAGACCCTGTCTCAAAAAAAAAAAAAAAAAAAAAGCCAGGCATGGTGGCCCAAACCTGTAATCCCGGCACTCTGGGAGGCCAAGGCAGGTGGATCACTTGAGGTCAGGAGTTCAAGACCAGCCTGACCAACATGGTGAAACCCCACCTCTACTAAAAATACAAAAGTTAGCCAGGCATGGTGGCAGGCACCTGTAATCCCAGCTACTTGGGAGGCTAAAGCAGGAGAATTGCTTGAACCCAGGAGGCGGAGGTTGCAGTTAGCAGACACTGTACCATTGCATTCCAGCTTAGGCAACAAAAGCGAAACTCTGCCTAAAATAATATTAATAATTATATATATGTATGTAATATAATATAAAGGTTTGTAACAGCGCTTTCTGCAGATGACATTCAGAGTGGGGAAAGATGGCCTAGATCAATGTTTTTCAATTTGTGGTTTTTGAAATCAAGTAATGTGTTCAAGAAAAGAAATAACTATTGGATAACATCGAAAGAAAAAAAATAAAGAAAAAAAGAAATAACTAGAAGAGAATACAAAATACGAAGGTGCAAATAGTATGAATAGGCCATGAAATTGCCTCAGTTTTGTACAAACATATTTAACAAATCCATGTATTTCATCTAATAAATCCATGTATTTCTTACAGTGACTTGACAAAAAAAATTTTTTTTTGAAAAACATTGGTCAAAAGATTTGGCCAAAACATTGGTCAACTCAGGGCAGAATTCACAGGAGTACCATGTGAACTCAGGACGACTAGGACACATGCCTGATCTCATGGACAACTCTGAAGCAGGACAGACACTACATACTAATGCTACCACAGACTGCATAGGAGCCAAGAGGTGAGAATATGAACAAAAGGGAAGGAGCCCTGGAGAAAGGGATCAGTAAGTATGATGGCACAGAGGAGGGAAGTGTGAGGCACGTTCAGGAAATGCTGAATATGCCACTTAGCTAGAAAGGTGGAGTGGAAGCCAGCACTAGGAAGGCAAATGGAGCCAGATGAGGAAGGCCTTGAATATCACGCCAAGTTGAGATTACTTCACTTAGTGGCCTGAGGTAGTGTTTCTCCAAATTGCAGGTTGAAAATTAAGAACTTAAATTACTGAGCCATAACTAGTTTTAAAAATTAAGTAGAACAGAAAATGTCAGCATGCAGCATTGTTTTATGAAGGTTTTGTTTCCGTTACATATATATTTGAACACACAGACACATGCATTTATTCATTCAGGGTTTTGCTGTAAAAGTTATTTCTTACTAAAAGTTGTAGTTTTTAAAAAAAGTCTGAAAGCTACTGGTCAGAAGTAAGTCATAGAAGGCTTACAACCAGAGAGAGAAATGACACTAATGAAAAGTCTGCCATTAACCTCCTAGATGGCAACAGCAGTTCTGAACCACTTAGAGGCAATTCACCCTTCAAGAGGTTTCCCTTTCCTCTGGCTGATGTGTTCCCACTATCTTTTCTGTACTACATGAGGGGCTCCTTGCAAATGGCTTCCTGAAGATATCAAAGATGAGTGCCAAAGTACTAGCTACTTGGGAATAAACTGGTAGTCGCGGTTTTTCCTTTGGCATTTTCTTCCTTTAGTTTTTCTCTTTTTATCCTTTTTTTTTCTCTTTTTTGAGGAAGAGGTATTCTTTAAAAGGAGAAAAATGAACTATGAATAATGTATTACACTGAGCATCTCACAAGGATTTCAAAGCTACTTTCTAAGAAATTGTTTATTTTTATTTTATTATTATTTTTTTTTGAGGCACCGTCTCCATTGCTCAGGCTGGAGTGCAGTGGTACAATCTAAAAAAAAAAAAAAAAATCTAATTAAGCTTTTAAAGATAATGGTGGACTCATGTAGTTGTAAGAAACAATACAGAGAGATCGAGAGACCCCACATATGCTTTACTCAGTTTCCCTCAACAGTAACATCCTTTTTTTTTTTTTTTTTGAAACAAAGATTCATTCTTATTACCCAGGCTGGAGTGCAGTGGTGCAATCTTGGCTCACTGCAACCTCCACCACCTGGCTTCCAAGGATTCTTCTGTCTCAGCCTCCCAAGTAGCTGGGATTACAGGCACCTGCCACCATGCCTGGCTAAATTTTGTATTTTTATTAGAGATGGGGTTTCACCATGTGGCCCAGTCTGGTCTCGAATTCCTGACCTCAGGTGATCCACCCACCGCAGCCTCCCAAAGTGTTGGGATTACAGGTGTGAGCCACTCTGCCTGGCTGTAACATCTTGCATAGCTATACAACTTCATAATCAGCCTACTGATACTGATAATTAACCACTGATTTTCAGATTTCACCAGGTCTGCATGCATTCATTTGTGTGTGCCTATCTAATTAGTTCGATGCAAGTTTACTCTATGTGCAAAGTTGTGTAATCACAACTGTGGTCAAGACACAGAATACTTTTATCACAAGAATTTCATGTGTTATCCTTTAAAAAGTCTTTTATCGCCAGGCGCGGGGCTCACACCTGTAATCCCAGCACTTTGGGAGGCTGAATCACAAGGTCAAGAGATCGAGACCATCCTGGCTAACATGGTGAAAACCTGTCTCTACTAAAAATATAAAAAATTAGCCATGCATGGTGGCAGACGCCTGTAATCCCAGGCTGAGACAGGAGAATTGCTTGAACCCAGCAGGCAGAGGTTGCAGTTAGCCAAGATTGTGCCACTGCATCCAGCTTGGGCAATAGAGCAAGACTCCGTCTCAAAAAATAATAATAAAATAATTTTATCTTATAAATCCAAATACTGTACTTCCACAGAAGTCTTGAAATTTTTCATTCAGATAAGCCTTGACTGAAGACTCCAGTTAAGCTCACTGCCCACATTATAAGAAACAAACTTGAATGACATGTTTAGTCTTGGCATTCATGTCACATAAATAATATAACTATGCAGGAAAATGCAAAATTATATATAGGCTGGGCGTGGTGGCTCACGCCTGTAATCCCAGGACTTTGGGAGGCCAAGGTGGGCGAATCACTTGAGGTCAGGAGTTTGAGACTCGCCTGGCCAACATGGTAAAACCCAGTCTCTACTGAAAACACAAAAATTAGCTGGGTGTGATGGTGGGTGCCTGTTATCCCAGCTACCTCGGAGGCTGAGGCATGAGAATCACTTGAACTTAAGAGGTGGACATTACAGTGAGCCAAGATCGCACTCAGGCCTGCACTCCAGCCTGGGTGACAAAGCGAGACTCCATCTCAAAAAAAAAAAAAAAAAAGCATGTAGAAACAAAATGAACACAAAACTTACAGAAGTATTATGATCACACACTGGGCGTAGTGGCTCATGCCTATAATCCCAGCACTTCGGGAGGCCAAAGTGGGCGGACCACTTGAGGTTAAGAGTTTGAGATAAACATGGCCAACATAGTGAAACCCCATCTCTACTAAAAATACAAAAATTAGCCAGGCATGGTGGCACATGCCTGTAGTCCTAGCTACTCAGGAGGGTGAGGTGACAGAATCACTCGAATCTGGGAGGCAGAGGTTGCAGTGAGCTGGGATCACACCACTGCACTCCAGCCTGGGCTACAGAGCGAAGCTCTGTCTTTAAAAAAAAAAAGAAAAGAATTATGATAAAAATCTACATCTAGGAATATGCATACATAAAAAGTTTGATGGGTGATGGTGGACATGCAGAAATTTAAATATGCAATGTACTAGGGTAGTGGGATAAGCTGTTCTTTTTTTCCTTTTATGTATTTAAAGTTGATGTATGTCTGAGGTCTCAGGATGACAGCAAAGACTGAGATTTATGTTCAGAGTACTTTTTGCAGCTGCCAGTACTCGGGTTCAGAACGGGAAGTGCACGGGAAGGGCCAAGAAGGGATCCAAGAGTTAAGTTGCCAACTGTCTTGGTACACTCATAGCTAAGAAGTTTTCTAGAACATGGTACTTTTGGTGCTAAAACCAGGAAAGTCCTGGGCAAAATTGGAAGAGCTGGTTGCCCTGTCTGGAAGATTGTTGTCTGTGCTTGCTTGGAGCTTGAAGCAACCAAATAAACCTTTTGTTTTTGCTGTTGAGGTTTAGAACCTAGGGGCAGGGAAGTACAGAAGGATAATTTAGAAGAAAGTAAGGTGACCATGACACTTTCTGAACACCTCAGTATCCGGCTTCCTTCAGCCTACAAAGTTACCATAGCTGTGTTATACAATCTCATTTTGAGTCTCATAAAGATGTACTCAAAAGTAATTCGGGCAGACACATGTATTTTAAAAACTAGGCTCAAACAGGTTACAGAGGGAAAAAAAGAAGAAGAAAAGATTACCTGTCAAATAAGAGAAAAGCATTTCACCTCAAAGAGTGGGTGGAATACTAATGCACTGCGCAATTTCATAAATTGGGCACTTCAGCTTTTAAGGAAGTGCAATACTTCTTATAATTTCTAAATTGAGTTGCCTGTCCATCCATGAAAAAAGTTTGACTCATGTGCCTTTTTCTTAGAACTGGTTAAAATGAAAGACAGCTGTCCCAGCCCATTCTACATGGTTACACACCAGTGAGAGGTGTGCAAAAAAACCACAGCACAGGTGAGGGCCCCAAAGAAGCCTGCAGTTTTATAGCACATGGAGGCAAGTCACTCTCCAAGGGCTTAACATGTGCAAGGCACTGTGCTAGGCACAAGCAGACAGTTTTTACTATTTATTTTGAGATGGAGCTTCACTCTTGTTGCCCAGGTTGGAGTGCAATGGCGTGATCTTGGTGCACTGCAACCTCTGCCTCCCAAGTTCAAGCAATTCTCCTGCCTCAGCCTTCTGAGTAGGTGTGATTACAGGGACTCACTACCACACCCAACTAATTTTTTTGTATTCTTAATAGAGACAGGGTTTTACCATGTTGGCCAGGCTGGTCTTGAACTCCTGACCTCAGGTGATCCACCTACCTCGGCCTCCCAAAGTGCTAGGATTAAAGGGTGAGCCACTGCGCCAGCCTATGGGGTCTTGCTGTATCACCCAGGCTGGAGTGCAATGGCACAATCTTAACTCATTGCAACCTCCAACTCCCAGATTAAAGTGATTCTCCTGCCTCAGCCTCCTGAGTAGCTGGAATTACAGGCATGAACCACCATACCCAGCTAAATTTTGTATTTTTAGTAGAGACAGCATTTCACCATGTTGGCCAGGCTAGTCTTGAACTCGACCTTGTGATCTGTCCACCTCAGCCTCCCAAAGTGCTGGGACTACAGGCGTGAGCCATTGTGCCCGCCTCAGTTTTTACTTTTTTTTTTTTTTTTTTTTTGAGACAGGGTGTCACTCTGTTGCCCAGGCTGGAGTACAATGGTGCAATCTCGACTGACAGCAACCTCCACCTCCCAGGCTCAAGCGATTCTCCTGCCTCAACCTCCCAACTAGGTGGAATTACAGATGCACGCCACCACATTCAGCTAATTTTTTTTTTCTTTTTTGAGATGGAGTCTTGCTCTATCACCCAGGCTCCCAAACTGAAGTGCAATGGTGGGATCTCAGCTCACTGCAACCTCTGCCTCCCGGGTTCAAGCAATTCTCCTGTTTCAGCCTCCCCAGTAGCTGGGATTACAGGCACACACCACCACGCCTGGCAAATTTTTGTATTTTTAGCAGAGACGGATTTCACCATGTCGACCAGGCTGATCTCAAACTCCTAATCCCAAGTGATCTGTCCACCTCGGCCTCCCAGAGTGCTGGGATTACAGGTGTGACCCACCATGTCTGCTGAATCATCTGTATTTCTAAACACTCACAATGAACAGTTCATGAAAGAAATTTTAAAAACAATTCCATCTACAATAGCATAAAAAAGAATAAAATAATTAGGAATAAATTTAACATCTGGGTATAGTGGCTTACACCTGTAATCCCAGCACTTTGGGAGGCTGAGGTGGGAGGGTCACTTGAGGCCAGGAGTTTGAGACCGGCCCTGACAGCAGAGTGAGACTGCATCTCTACCAAAAAAAGAAAAATTAGCCAGCAATGGTGGAATATACGCGGAGTATCAGCTACTTGGGAGGCTGAGGCTGGAGCACTGCTTGAGTCCAGGATTTGAGGCTGCAGTGAACTATAATCACATCACTGCACTCCAGTCTAGGTGACAGAGTGAGACCCTTATTAAACAAAACAAATCAAAACAAAACAAAAAACTAAGATGTAAGATTTATACACTGAAAACTATAAAACATTGCTGAAAGAATTAAAAATCTAAATAAATTGAAAGATATACCATAATTATGGATGAGAAGACTTAATATTGTTAAGATGGCAACATTCTTCAAAGCAACAACAGATTCAATACTGTCCCTATCAAAAGCCCAATGGCTTTTCTTGCAGAAATGAACAAGCTGATCCTAAAATTCATACGGAAGTGCAAAGACCATGAGTAGCCAAAACAATATTGAAAAATAACAAAGTTGGAAGACTCATATTTCCCAATTGTGTGGTACTGGCCTAAGAACAGATGAATTGAATAGAAATGAAAATCCATAAATAACCCCCGGCATGTATGGTCAATTGATTTGACACAGATGCCAAAACAATTCAATGGGGAAAGAATATTCTCTTCAACAAATGATGCTGGGACAACTCGATATCCACACGCAAAAGAATGAAGTTGGACTGTTCCCTCGTGCTACATATAAAAATTAACTCAATGTAGATCAAAAACCTAAATACAAAGAGTTCAAACTATCAGAAGACATATGGGTCAATCTCCCTGACCTTGGATTTGGCAATGGTTTCTCAGATATGATACCAAAAGCACAAGCAACAAAAGAAAAATAATAAAGTGGACTTCCACAAAATTAAAAACAAAACGTGAAGACAACTCACAGAATGAGAGAAACTGTTTGCAAATCACACATATTGTATCTGTTCTCTATATTATGTTACTAATATATATATACGATCTGCTTGTTTGTGCTCTAATACAACCAAACCTGAAGCCCACTGGACTTCCTAATACAACACGCAGCATGTTTCCTTCCCATCTGAGCTACTTGCCATGAAAACCATTCTGCCTAAGCATCAGACTTGGGAACCACTGGCCCAACATGTGCTTATGAATTCTATTCTTCTAAGTCCAATTTTAAGAAGAAAATTATGAGGGTAGGGGGAGTTTACGCAAGACAAGTAGAAATGTGGAGGAGGGAGCTAAGAGAAATATATTAAGTTCACTAATTCTGAAATGGCTCTTTAAAGCAAGAAGAATCAGCAACTAAGGACAATCAACCACATCTAAACAAGAATAAGAATTTTAATTTTAGAGTACGTGAAAAGATGTGTTGGAGAAAAAAATCCTGAAATGTAAGTGAAGCTATGAGAATGTAAGTGAAGCTATGAGAGCATTTTTTTTTTTTTTTTTTTTTGGACAGGGTCTTACTCTGTCAACCAGGTGGGGGAGTGCAGTGACACAATCATGGCTCACTGGAGCCTCGACCTCCCAATAAGGTGATCCTCCCTCCTCAGCCTCCCAAGTAGCTGGGACTAAGGGTGTGCATCACCATGCCCAGCTAATTTTATTTTTAGTAGAGATGGAGGTTTGTCATGTTGCCGGTCTGGAACTCCGGGGTTCAAGAGATCAGCCTGCCTCAGCCTCCCAAAGTGCTAGGACTATAGACAAGTCACCACACTTGGCCTTTGCTTAGCCTTTTTTTTTTTTTTTGGTCAGGGTCTTGCTGTGTGACCCAGGCTAAAGTACAGGAGTGCCATCGCAGCTTACTGCAGCCTCAGCCTCCCAGGCTCGAGATCCTCTCACCCCAGGCTCCTAAGTAGCTAGGACTACTGGGGCACACCATCACCCATGACTAATTTCGCTTGTTTTTTGTAGAGGCAAGGTCTCACTATGTTGCCCAGACTGGTCTCGAACTCCTGGACTCAAGCTATCTTCTCACCTTGGCCTCCCAGAGTGCTGAGATAACAGGCGTGAGAGCCACCATATCCAGCATGAGATTCTTATTTTAAAATGAGGTATAGGCCAGGTATGGTGGCTCATGCCTGTAATCCCAACACTTTGCGAGGCCGAGGTAGGTGGGTCACTTGAGGTCAGGAGTGTGAGACCAGCCTGGACAACATGGTGAAACCCCATCTCTACCACAAAATAGAAAAATTAGCTGGGTGTCGTGGTCCACGCCTGTAGTTCCAGCTATTCTGGAGGATGAGGTGGGAGAATCCCTTAAACCTGGGAGGTGAAGGTCGCAGTGAGCCAAGATCACGCCACTGCACTCCAGCCTGGGCAACAGAGTAAGACTGTCTCAAAAAAAAAAAAGGCATGGTATATTAAAAACACTTTTTAAAAACTGGCTTTGGCCAGGAGTAGTGGCTCACGCCTATAATCCCAGTACTTTGGGAGGACAGGGTAGGCAGATTACTTGAGGCCAAGAGTTTGAAACCAGCCTGGCCAAGCTGGTGAAACCCCATCTCAACCAAAAATGCAAAAATAAACTGCACGTGGTGGTGGGTGCCTGTAATCCCAGCTACTCAGGTGGCTGAGGCAGAACTGCCTAAACCTGGGAGGCAAAGTTTGCAGTGAGCCGAGATCGCACCACTGCACTCCAACCTGGGCGACAGAGGGAGACTCCATCTCAATAAAAAGGCCTGGCGTGATGGCTCATGCCTGTAACACCAGCACTTTGGGAGGCCGAGGCAGGCAGATCACCTCAGGTCAGGAGTTAGAGACCAGCCTGGCCAACATGGAGAAAACCCATCTCTACTAAAAATACAAAAATTAGCCAGGCATGGTGGTGCACGTCTGTAGTCCCAGCTACTTGGGAGGCTGAGGCAGGAGAATTGCTTGAACCTGGGAGGCAGAGGTTGCTGCGAGTCGAGATCGTGCCACCACACTCAAGCCTGGGTGACAGAGTGAGACTCTGTCTCAAAAACAAAAACGAAACAACAACAACAAAAACTGACTTAAAAAATTAAATAAAGCCGGGCGCGGTGGCTCAAGCCTGTAATCCCAGCACTTTGGGAGGCCGAGGCGGGTGGATCACGAGGTCAAGAGATCAAGACCATCCTGGTCAACATGGTGAAACCCCGTCTCTACTAAAAATACAAAAAATTAGCTGGGCATGGTGGCACATGCCTGTAATCCCAGCTACTCAGGAGGCTGAGGCAGGAGAATTGCCTGAACCCAGGAGGCGGAGGTTGTGGCGAGCCGAGATCGCGCCATTGCACTCCAGCCTGGGTAACAAGAGCGAAACTCCGTCTCAAAAAAAAAAAAAAAAAAAAATTAAATAAAAATATATGTAAGTGGGGGGGATCTCCAGAAAAGAATAAAATTTTTAAAAATTGGCTTTATACAATGTCTGACTTTACTTTTAGTCTAAAAACTTTGTGACAGAAGGCTGGTAAACAGAAAATTCCAACAAGGACTTGACCATGGGACATATTAAGATGTTTATTACTTTTTTTATTACTAAGAGTAACATGTACAAATTTGCAACAATTTGTATAATCCAACTAGATTACAATTCACAGCAACATACACTAGCTCTAATCTGCCTTGGACACAGCTAAGCCTTCTCAATAGACTATTTTATTGCCAAACTTACATTCTGGCTTTTATAATCATTGTGCAACACCTGGTATAGTATACACCTGCAGCTTTGCCATAGAAATGCCCCTAAATGCCCTTCAGAGAGCAGAGGTGAATACTTTTTCATGGAGAAATGCCAACTTTTCTAAGCGAGTTCGTTTCAGTATTGGGAACCATTCCCAGTGGGATAATTCTACCACACGGTAGCCAAGCCGAACCAGCTGCCGTCTCTTCATGTTGTGCAGTCCAAGGAGATTCCTGGAGCCATAGGAGTATTGATTCCTGTTTGTAAACTGAATAGCCAGCTTCACTCTTGGGGTCTGCATGCAGGCTTGGGGGCATAGGCCAGCAATCTCCATGGCCCCTGGTTTATCTGCTACATCACAAAGGGAGCCCCCCAAAGGTACAGCTGCCTTATCCTTTAACTCCACGGGCAGCTGCCCAGGCTCCGACTCAGTTTTGTCCTGGGAATGTCCTCTTGCTTTCCCTTTTAGTAACTGATTCATCAAATCATCTGTAAGTCTGACTGCCATATGCTTAAGCCTTAATTTGGCTACATTTTCAGCTGGTGTGGCTTCTCTATTAAATGGTAATGGCTTTAGGTTAACATCAAGCTGGACCTCTATGTCAGAAGATCGGGTATGAGGCAAAATCATATGGTGCTTGATGTACTGGGGCCCCCCCAACATGGTGTCAAGTAAAGAGAGAGTTTCTAAGAATTCAGGCTTTGAATTCATATCCTTTCTTGCTAAATTCCACAGCAATTCAGACCCCTCTTGCTGAAGGTGAGCACTAAGACGATTGCCTCTGTAATCTGGACACTCAATGCCTACTGCACCATCGAGAGTATACAGTTCCTTAAGGAGGTCAAACTTAGTTCTCTCCTGTGCTAACCTGACAAACCCTGGACTGAGAGCATAATCAATGAACTCTACTGGAAAGTACTCCGAAAACGCCAGGCCCAGCAGGCAGGTGATCAGGTGTTCTGGGAACTGGCTGAATTCAGGCATCTTTCTGTGAATCTCATTTATCAGGCTGGAGTAAAATTCTTCTGCATTGGGTGGCTTATAATTCAGAGTTCCAAATGACCACAGTATCTTGGCAACATCTTTACTTCGACAGTGCACCACCCTAGGAGGCAAAGACGCAGCCACTGCATTCAGTACTCCTTCATCCAGGAAGCGTAAGGCCGAGCAGGCAAGAGTCAGGTGCATGACACCCTGAACTCCCAGGGAAGGAATTCGCTGAGGAGCAATCTCTCCAAACCGCTTCATGAAATTCATGTGGTCCACATGAGTGAAACGGAACATTTTAAGAATATTCACTAAGGCATGACTACCCAGATGCTGCATGTCAGCACAAGCCAAGTCTCCAAATTTCCGCATGACAAATTCAGAGAGACCAGTGTTCGATTTAAAGAACCCCAAACAGATGGTACCAACCTCCTCTAAATTGAGCAAATCTATATATTTAAGGATCAATGATTCCAATTTTTGCATTACGTCCTGGGATACCTGACGATTTTCACCTATAACATAAATTAAGTGAACTAGCTGGGACAAGGATATATCTTTCCAGTGCAAATTAAGATAACTAAAAAAAATTTGAAAAAACCGAGGTACTCTGTGGCCTAAGTACCTCCAGAGATCAGCCACCAAAAGAAGCTGATCCATGCTCATCTCCCATACCTGATGGCAACATTTGGTCTCATATACATCTAGCATTGAATGGGAATGAGGGATTCCTAAAATTACAAAAGCTTTCAAAATATTGATGAGATCTTGGGTATCAAAGAGCTCTATCTTCTTCACACACAGCTGGCAAAGCACAGCAAACCTGCTACTGCCCAGCAAGACAGAACGCTGCTCTGGAGGCAAAGAGCTCAGCTTACACAAATAATCTGCAATGACTTGAGCCTGGAGATGATCTTGATAAACTGTAACTTTGTGCAAAATTAGTTCACCTTCTGAAACAGACAGGGGCTGACAAGTCTCGGATGCGTTATAGCTGTGAAGACGGTATTCTGGTCTTAGCTGAAGAAAAACTCGGGTGTCTTCAAAGGAATCAAAAACTTCTACATCCTCTTCAACAACTCTCGTGGTCCTGGGTGAGCCCAGCTGCAATGTGCTGGCCTCAGAGGAAGAAGCCTTGCTGAATTCCAAACCTTGGTGGGCACTGCTGGTTGTGAAGATATTCCAAGAAGAGAAGGTGCCACAAACATTCTTAGCTTTCTTGGCAGAATGGCAGAGGTTTGTGTGCTCTGGAGAGTGCAGTCCCCCATGCTGTGTGCTGCTCACATTCCAATATGCCACACTTCGGGCTGCACAGGAGGCAAAAGGACTGCAAAATGCTCGGTATCCTAAAAGTTTTAGCAACTTAGGAGTAGCTGCCATTCTGGTGTCAGAAGTGATCTTTTTGGCAGTCAGAATACAGTCCTCACAGGTTTGACTAGGCAATTTCTTGTTTACATGGTGCTTGATTAGAGCTGGATGTGGAGGTGTTCCACAAAAACTGCCTGGAAATCTTCGGCATATCACAAGAGCCAGGGATCACAAATGACTGGGTCAGAATTGGTGCCAGATACTGAAAAAAGGGTAGATGAAGAATGAGTGGCTTCCACCTATAAGAGCACCCAAATTTACACATTATAAAAAATAGACTGAAACTACACTGCTGTCCACTCAAGTAAGTTTAATGCTAGTAAATACCCAAACCACATGACAACATGTATCAAGGATAAATTGTGTGCTCTACGTAAAGGCCTAGGAAAACTCCCAACCCAGGGTACCCCTGGGCAGTTCATAGACTGCTGCTCACCAGACTTTCTTCACTGTACAAGGCAAGTAGTAACAGCTAGAGAAGAGATGATGCTAACTAACCTTTGACAGGAAGAAGGAAGGCAGATTTCTAGAATGAAGGCTGAGAACAAAAGTGAGCAACTCATTCCACCTCTTTGATACCAAGGCATACAGGTCCTACCTGAAGAATAAGAATGTTTATAAAAACTGCTACGCTGATAGCACTACGTAAAAAGTGGGATCTGGTATAAGAGATAATTCGCAGGCTAGGTGTGGTGTCTTACACCTGCAATCCCAGCACTTTGGGAGGCCAAGGCAGGGAGATCACTTGAGGTCAGGAGTTCAAGACTAGCCTGGCCAACATGGTGAAACTCTGTCTCTTCTAAAAATACTAAAAATTAGCTGGGTGTGGTGGCACATACTTGTAATCCCAGCTACTCAGGAGGCTGAGGCAGAATTGCTTGAACCTGGGAGGCAGAGATTGTGGTGAGCCGAGACTGTACCACTGCACTCCAGCCTGGGCAGAAAAAAAAAAAAAAGCCAGGCACAGTGGCTCACACCTGTAATCCCAGCACTTTGGGAGGCTGAAGTGGGTGGATCACCTGAAGTCAGGAGTTCAAGACCAGCCTGACAAACATGGAGAAACCCCGTCTCTACCAAAAATACAAAATTAGCCAGGCATGGTGGTGCATGCCCGTAATCCCAGCTACTCGGGAGGCTGAGGCAGGAGAATTGCTTGAAACTGGGAGGAGGAGGCTGCAGTGAGCTGAGATCTGGCCATTGCACTCAGCCTAGGAAACAAGAGTAAAACTCTGTCTCAAAAAAAAAAAAAAAAAAAAAAAAGATTTAATTTGTTATATCCACAATAACCTCCCCGTTCTTACAGTGCAAAACTGTTAATTACAACCTGTCATTCTAATGCTGTTCTTGTACTTTTCTAGAAGATGCCTACTCTCCTCTCCAAGAAGCTTATAACAGAATTTGAGTCACTATTACAGAGTAGTCACAGCATAGTGGTGTAATTAGAAAGTATACTCAAAAACTCACTCATTTTGGTGAGAGAAAGCAGAAGGTAAAGGGTCTGCTCACTGTCACTTCACAGGTGGGAAGCAAGGAGTACCTCAAAGCTGGGCTCAGGGTTCAGGGAACATCAATTGATGCAACTGCCCTGCTGACATCTGGAGGAGGCAGCTTAGCAATGCTTCCAGTGAGTCAGGTGTTGATTACTTCTTTATTCTGCCTGTGAGCAGTACAATGCCCATTTTTCTCCCATGGCAGAAACCATGAGAGACTATGAAGTTGACTCTGCTGTACTCTCACTTTCCTTAATGCTTATTCTTTCTCTTTCCACTTAAGTGCCAAAGCCTAACAAGCAAGACCCAAGGAAACCTGAGTTGTCAACTGATGGATCAGACAGGGCTGTTGCTGCAGAAAACTCCATGAAAGTTCCAAGGGTGCCAGAATGATTTTCTGAAATGCCTGCCCAACTCTGCTGTCAGCCACTTTCTTCCAGAGCCCATAGCCCATGAACCAAAGGACAGCAGGGCAGGCCAGTGTTCTGTTCCAGGAGCCCAGCTACACAGGCTTCTCTGGATGGCAGGAACATATGTTTGAATTTCTGTGTGAATCAGAGCAGAATTCTCCCACACTAAATTTTTATACACTTGGTTCTTTACTGTGGCTTGTGGACCATTCTTTTTTGTTTTTCTTTTTTGAGACAATCTCACTCTGTCACCCAGGTTAGAGCTGCATGATAACTGCAGCTTTGACCTCCCAGATTCAAGCAATCCTCCCACTTCAGCCTCAGCCTCCTGAGAGAGAGAGAGAGAGAGAGAGAGAGAGAGAGAGAGAGAGAGAGAGAGAGTGAGAGAGTGTGTGTATGTAGATGGAGTCTCACTGTGTTGCCCAGGCTGGTCTCGAACTCCTGGGCTCAAGTGATCCTCCTACCTTGGCCTCCTGAAGTGCTAGCATTACAGGCGTCAGCCACTGTGCCTGACCACCTGTGGGCCATTCTGCCCATCAAATCTATGGTTCAGATCAAGGGTCATCAAACTATGTTCTGGATCCCAAATCCAGCTCTTCACATGTTTTTGTAAACAAGGCTTTTTCAGAACATAGCTAGGCCATTCACTATATATTGTCTATTTCTGCTTTCCTGCTACAAGAGCAGAACTGTGTAACTGGCAGATTGTATGGCCTGAAAAGCATTTTTAGTGTCTGATCCATTACATAAAAAGCTTGCTGATCTCTGCTACATATTACTATTTCTATAAATGCAGATGGCCAGCTTTTTAAAAATTAGAAAAACATGGCCAAGTGCAGTGGCTCACACCTGTAATCCCAACACTCTGGGAGGCTGAGGTGGAAGGACTGCTTGAGGCCAGGAGTTTGAGACCAGCCTGAACAACACAGCAAGATTGTCTCTACAAAAAAAAAAAAAATTAAAATTTTTTAAACCATAGAAAAATAGTACTAAAATAAGTTTTTTCTTTAATATCTAGATGATAATTGAAGATTATATTCCTCAAAATAGTCATTAGGAAACTCAATTAATACTGCAGCACAAGAAAGGTGGAAACAGACAGCAGGATGGCCAGGTGCAGTGGTTCATGCCTGTAATTCCAGCACTTTGGGAAGCTAAGGCAGGCAGATCACTTGAGGTCAAAAGTTCGAGACCATCCAGGCCAACATGGCAAAACCCCATCTCTATTAAAAATACAAAAACCAGCCAGGTGGGGTGGCACAAGCCTGTAATCCCAGCTACTTGGGGGGCTGAGGCACAAGAGTCACTTGAACCTGGGAGGCAGAGGTTGCAGTGAGGCAAGATGGTGCCACTGCACTCCAGCCTGGGCAACAGAGACTCTGTCTCAAAAAAAGAAAAACAGAGATAGCAGGTAATAGAACTCTCCAGTTGACAGAACGGGGCTTTTAAGAAGACCTACTCTCGAATTTGGAATTTAATTTAATCCACCACAATGTGCAACTAAAGCCATACATCCTTCAAATCTGTAGTCTTCATCTCATTTTAGGAAGTAGATCCTGGCCAGGCACGGTGGCTCACACAGATCACTTGAGGTCAGGAGTTCAAGATCAGCCTAGCCAACATAATGAAGCCCTGTGTCTACTAAAAATACAAAAATTAATGGCCAGGTGTGGTGGCTCACAACTGTAATGCCAGCACTTTGGGAGGTTGAGGTAGGTGGAGCACCTGAGGTCGGGAGTTTGAGACCAGCCTGGCCAACATGGCGAAACCCTGTCTCTACTAAAAATACAAAAATTAGCCAGGTGTGGTGGTGCATGCCTGTAATCCAAGCTATTTGGGAGGCTGACGTGGGAGAATGGCTTGAACCCAGGAGGCGGAGGTTGCAGTGAACCAAGATCGAGCCATTGCAGTCCAGCCTGGGTAACAGGGCAAGGCTCTGTCTCAAAAAAAAAAAAAAAAAAAAAAAAAAGCCTGCAAATATAAGAAGGGGAAAAAGACAGCCCTCTACTAAAAAGGCTAATGCCCTTTTTGGCCTTAGCCCACCTGCACCCAGGTGAATAAAAAAATAAAAATTAGCTGGGCGTGGTGGTGCACCTGTAATCCCAGCTACTCAGGAGGCTGAGGCAAGAGAATCACTTGAACCCAGGTGGCAGAGGTTCCCAGGAACCGAGATTGCACCACTGCATTGTACCCTGGGCAAAAGAGCAAGGCTGTCTCAAAAAAAAAACAACCAAGAAAGTAGATCCTAAAAAATAGCTTTAAAGGCCCCATTTTTTACAAAAGTCCTACACTAACGCAAAAAAAACTAAAAATGTCTGTCCAGAAGAAGGCTGGTTTATAGGATAAATATGTGGCAGGCATCAACATGAGAAAGTACACACAAATATTCAGTGGAACAAATAGCACATAAACAAGAATTAACAAATATCTCTATAAATGATGTTAATTTTAAAACTACATTAAATAATTAAAATTGCTTCAATTAATTCTACCTAAGAGTACTTAATGAAATTACTGTACGTGGTCCAGAAATAAAAGAACCATCTCCTAGAACATCAGTGTTTGGTGTAGCTCCAGTGTTTTGAATTCATGCAACTCTTTTTGATTTGTAAAAATAAAGGCTAAGATCCAAGATGGAAATATCAAGAGCTATGGCTGCCTGCTCTGTGCCAAGGCTTGGAGCGTTGTAAAAGCTGCTTTATCTGCCTTAGTTCCCATCCTTATAATATCTCTGTAATGTAAGTTTATTTTCCCCATATTATTAATGGGAAAGAGACCACAAGATTAAGAAACCTGCCAAAGTTATACAGCTAAGAGACTGAGTGTAGCCAAATATTAAAGACTGTCTGACTCCCAAGCCCACAATATTGGTGTACTAGGGAGACAAGAATGGGTGTCAGGAAACACAGGTTCAGGGGACAGTAGGGGGTGGGATGGCTGAACAATCTGTGGTCTTCTAGGGTACCAAGGTGCCTGGATCCAGGTGCCTCTAGGGAGCTGGAGGGTTAGAACTAGGTGAGCTTGAAAGTTCTTTCCACCACTAACAGTCTAGGATTCTAACTATCACTATGGTTTATACTGCAGGTTGAGTATCCCTTGTGCAAAATGCTTGAGACCAGAAGTGTTCCAGATTTTAAATTTTTTCAGTTTTTGGACTATGTGTTGTATACTTACCAGTTGAGCATCCCAAATTCAAAATTCAAAATTCTGAAATACTCCAGTGATTTTTTTTTCCTTTGAGTATCACATTGGTGCTCAAAAAGTTTCAGATTTTGGAGCATTTTGGATTTTGGAGTTCCAGGTTTGGAATGCTCAACCTGTACTTTACAAAAGAAGAAAGAGAAGACCTCAAAGGCTGAAATCTACATGAAGGAAAGAGTTGGCGGGATGCTCCAGGATCCAAGTAAAGAGAGCTACCACAATTGAAGACCTGAAAGCTGGCAGTAGAGATATGGGATTCAGAAACCAGGGTTCAATACAGAGAAACAAAGGTAAACTCCAGGAAAAAGATGAAGGCAGATCCCAGGACAGAAGCTGTGAGCAGACATAAAGAGCAACTAGCTCATGCTGGAAGACACAGACAGTACCCAAGAGAGGAGAATCATACTTCTACTGGATAATCTGGGCACGAACAAGAGATGAGATACAAAGCCATGCTAATAACAACAGTAACAAAAATTATTAATGCCAGGGAAGACAAAAAAGTTATACAAGATAGACTATGTCATCATAGGCATGATGTAGTGGCTCATTCCTGTAATTCCAGTACTTTCAGAGGCCAAGGTGAGAAGATCACTTGAGGCCAGGAGTTTGAGACCAGTCTGGGCAATGTAGTGAGATCCTCCACCTCTATAGAGTATTTAGAAATTAGCCAGGCCTAGTGGCACACACCTTTGGTCCTAGCTACTCAGGAAGCTGAAGTGGGAAGGTCGCTTGAGCCCAAAAAGTTAAGGCTGTAGTGAGCTGTGATCCTGCCATGGCACTCCAGCCCGGGTGACAGAGAGAGACCCTGTCTCAAAAAATAAAGAAAGAAAGAGAATGTTATCATATTATACTCCCTATTCAGTTGAGAATAATACTAACACAATTTTAATAACATAAATCTTGGTATAAACCTAACCAAAAATTATGAGCAAACCTATATTGGGAAGATAAAAGTGAGAGGAGGAGGGGTAGGGGGAGATTCATGATACAAGAGACTTAGAGCCCCATAATAAAAAAGTATAATTGGCCCAGTGTGGTGGCTTACAACTGTAATCCCAGTATTTTGGGAGGCTGAGGCAGGAGGGTCACTTGAGGCCAGGAGTTTGAAACCAGCCTGGGGAACACAGCAAGACTCTGTCTCTATAAAAAATAAAGAAAACAGGCTGGGCGCAGTGGCTAATGCCTGTAATCCCAGCACTTCGGGAGGCCAAGGTGGGCAGATCACAAGGTCAAGAAATTGAGACCACCCTGGCCAACATGGTGAAACCTGACTCCACTAAAAATGCAAAAATTAGCTAGGCATGGTGGCACCCACCTGTAGTCCCAGCTACTCAAGAGGCAGGAGGATCCCTTGAACCCGGGAGGTGAAGGTTGCAGTGACCCAAGATCACGCCACTGCACTGGAGACCGAGCAAGACTGTCTCAAAAAAAACATAAAATAAAATAAAAATAAAACAGTCAGGAATAGTGGGATACACCTACAGTCCTGGCTACTCAAAAGGCAGAGGTGGGAGGATAGCCTGAGCCAGGAATTCAAGGTTGCAGTGAGCTTTGATCATGCCACTGCACTCCAGCCTGGGCAACAGAGCAAGACCCTCCCTCTAAAAAAAAATAGAATAAAGAAGAAAGAAAGAAAGAAATCAAGAAACAGTAACACAAAGGTGTTATTTAGAAATACAGTGATGGCCGGCTAGGCACGGTGGTTCACTCCTGTAATCCCAGAACTTTGGGGGGGTGAGGCAGGTGGATCACGAGGTTGGGAGTTCAAGACCAGCCTGGCCAACATGGTGAAACCCTGTCTCTACTAAAAATACACAAATTAGCCGGGCGTGGTGGTGCCTGCCTGTAATCCCAGCTACTCAGGTGGCTGAGGTAGAAGAATTGCTGGAACCCAGGAGACAGAGGTTGCAGTGAGCCGAGATCATGCCACTGCACTCCAGCCTGGGTGACAGAGCAAGACTCCATCTCAAAAAATAAAAAGAAAAAAGAAATATAGTGATGGCCAGGAGTAGTGGCAGCTCACATCTATAATCCCAGCACTTTGGGAAACTGAGGTGGGCAGACTGCTTGAGGCCAGGAGTTCTAGGCCAGCCTGGCCAACATGGTGAAACCCTGTCTCTACTAAAAACACAAAAATCAGGCTAGGCACAGCGGCTTATGTCTGTAATCCCAGCACTTTGGGAGGCTAAGGCAGAAAGATCATCTGAGGTCAGGAGTTCAAGACCAGCCTGGCCAACATGGTGAAACCCTGTCTCCACTAAAAATATAAAAATTAGCCAGTCATGGTGGCACGTGCCTATAATCCCACCTACTAGAGAGGCTGAGGCAGAAGAATCGTTTGAACCTGGGTGACGGAAGTTGCAGTGAGCCAAAATCATGCCACCGTACTCCAGCCTGAGTGGCAGAGTGAGAACCTGTCTCAAAAATAAATAAATAGAAATTTAAAAAAAGAAAAAACAAAAAAACAAAAACAAAAAACTCTGCCATCCCAAAAAATAAATAAGTAAAAATTAAGCAGGTGTGGTGGTGCATGCCTGTAATTCCAGCTACTGAAAAAACTGAGGCAGGAGAATTGTTTGAACCCAAGCAGTAGAGGTTACAGTGAGCCAAGGCCATGCCACTGCACTCCAGAGCAAGTCTCTGTCTCAAAAAAAATTAAAAAATTAAAAAAAGGAAAAAGAAATACAGTAATTAACAGCAAAAGAAATAGTTAAGTAGTTAAAAGTACTTCCGGGGAGTAAAAACGGTACCAAAAAAGGGAGAAAACCTGGCCGGACCCAGTGGCTCATATCTGTAATTCCAGCACTTTGGGAGGCCAAGGCAGGTGGATCACCTGAAGTCAGGAATTCAAAAGCAGCCTGGCCAACATGGCAAAACCCCGTCTCTACTAAAAATACAAAAAATTAGCCAGGTGTGGTGGTGGGTGCCTGTAATTCCAGCTACTTGGGAGGCTGAGGCAGGAGAATCTCTTGAACCTGGGAGGCAGGGGTTGCAGTCAGCTGAGGTTGCCACTGCACTTCAGCCTGGTGACAGAGCAAGACTCTGTCTCAAAAAAAAAAAAAAAGGAAGAGGACAGGAAACTAATATTTAGTGTTGCAAGCTCTATTGAACTATTTGACTGCTTAAACCATGTACATGTACAATTTTGACAAAAATTAAATTTACAAAATGCATGTATTATCAGGATATTATGGTATTGTTCGAGATAATAAATGAAGTAACTTAATACACAAGGAAAATATTGAAGTTATTTCTAGTGAAAGCACTTTCTACTATCTGTAGAACTTCTTTAAAGATGTTCAATAATAGAAATGATAACAAAATAAGGAAACTTAGAGGCATGAAGGGACAACCTACATATGGTAAACAATGGCTACTTATTTTTTTCATCATGCAACATTTACAGTAACTCTACAGAAACCATATCTACATATATATGTCTGAAACTGAGCCATTTCAGTAGTTGGTCTTGAGTACTATGGAAAAGGAAAGAGAAACAAGGAAGATACAGAAGCAGCAGAGAAGAACAGTGGGGAGAAAAGACACTACAAGGAAGAAGCAGTCAGGATGTGATGACCAGATAGTGAAAACACACCTGAAAGGGTTAGTTCCTCACTCAAGGACTCCCAGAGAATCCATAAGAAAGCTAAAAAAGAGAACACTATGATATGCTCAGTGTTAAATTAAAACTTTTTCCTTTTTTTTTTTTTTGGAGACAGAGTATTCCTCTGTTGCCCAGGCTGGAGCGCAGTGGCGTGATTTCAGCTCACTGCAACCTCTGCCTCCCTGGTTTAAGTAATTCTCCTTCCTCAGCTTCCCAAGTACCTCAGAGTATAGGCACATGCCAACATACTTAGCTAATTTTTTTTTTTTTTTTTTTTTTGGTAGAGACAGGGTTTAGCCATGTTGGCCAGACTGGTCTCAAACTCCTGGCCTCAAGTGATCTACCTGCCTCAGCCTCCCAAAGTACTGAGATTACAGGCATGAGCCACCACACCCAACTTTTTAAAATAAAGGTTCAAAGATACCTGATATGATTTCACAAAGCTCTTACCTTTCTCCCTTCCACATACAGGTCTAAGCAAGGCCAAATAGCTTCATTTTAAACTAGAGTCCAGAAGTTAGAGGAGCGGGGCCAGGCAAAGGAAGGCAGCTATGCTAACTGTAGGCTGAGTATATAATACCTTAAAACACATATAATTTACCAATTACCAGATCTGATCCCTCAATTCTAACACTTTTCCTTTCTATGTCCCAATAAAATTGCCACAAATAAATGAACACTCAAACCCTATTCGTGTCTCAACAAATAATTTGCCGTTGAGCAACTCTGAGAATTTAAAAAACAGCTGGCGCAGTGGCTCATGCCTGTAATCCCAGCACTCTAGGAGACCAAGGTGGGCTGATCATGAGGTCAAGAGACGGCGACCATGCTGGCCAACATAGTGAAACCCCATCTCTACTAAAAATACAAAAATTAGCTGGGCGTGGTGGGATGTGCCTGCAGTTCTAGCTACTCAGGAGGCTGAGACAGGAGAATTGCTTGAACCTTGGAGGCAGACATTGCAGTGAGCCAAGATTGTGCCACTGCACTCCAGCCTGGTGACAGAACGAGAATTTGTCTCAAAAAACAAAAAAGCAAAAAACTGGCCAGGCAGGGTGGCTCATGACCGTAATCCCACCACTTTGGGAGGCCAAGGCGGGTGGATCACTTGAGGCCAAGAGTTTGAGACTAGTCTGGGCAACATGGCAAGACCCTGTCTCTACCCGGAAAAAAAATGGCAAAAAAAAATGAACTTTCTCTAGGCGCTGAGGTCTCCTGCTGAAAATCTACAAAACTTCAGAGTCCCTACTGAGGGCTTAGAGACTGACAGTAAGGACTCTTAGCTGTTAATGTGGATGTTAACTGGGCTAGACTCTTTTGTGTTTCTGTTTCCATATGAGAGCAGAGCCTATGAGAGAGGAGTCTACCAGTACAGTACTGCAAAGGTGAAGCACTAGCACAAAGGTGTTTAGGTCAAGTGTCACTCGCAAGTCTAAGCCAAACTAAAATTATTAAGTCTAGCAATCCATTCCTTCCTCCTTGTTCTAGATTCCATGTTTACAGGAGAAAAAATAGCGTATCACAATTTGTGAAACTTTTTCAGCTATACTGCCCGCCCCCTTCTCTTCTAAGACTCTGCTATTCCTCTATCAGAATGGCAAGAAGGATATGGATGGATATAGTATGACTAAGCCCTATAGATGATTCTGTTAGAGCTACTGCTTTTAAAGGGTTTAATAAAACCCTGTCTTTAGAAAACCTCTCCATGTAGCAACAGGGAGTAAACACTCATGTCCTCTCAGCTCATCTAAATGGGACTTCTAGAGAAATTATAAAATCCATTATAAAATCCTGGATTTTATAATGCCTCTCAGCAGGTAAAGAGAGGCAGCTGCATGGCCCTGTAACTGATAGCTCAACAAACACTGGGTTTTATCTGCTTTTACAATTTGCAAGGCTGTATAGTACAGTATTTCAGACAAGCAAAGAAGGAATTTCAGAATCCTTTTGTTTTTTTCAGACAGGGTCTCGCTCTGTTGATCAGTCTGGAGCCCAGTGGTGCAATTTCAGCTCAGGGCATCTTCCACCACCCCCACCCCCTACTGAGGATCGCTCAAGGATAACAAACAATCCTCCCACCTCAGCTTCCCGAGTGGCTTGGATGCTGCCACCACGCCTGGCTAAATTTTGGTTTCTTGTTTTGTTTTTTTGTAGAGACAGAGTTTCCCAATGTTGCCCAGGTTGGTCTTGAACTCCTGGGCTCAAGCAATCTTCCCACTTCAGGTTCTCAAAGTGCTGGCATTACAGACATGAGCCACTGCACCTGACCTTGGAATTCTTTTATATCAAAGTTAACTTATTCATACATGATGAATGCAAGGCCTTATTAGGGACTAGCAAAATAAACCAAAGGATGGGAAAGAAAATCATACTGACTAATAAACATCAGACCTGTGTGACTGCCAAAAGCCTCACTTTTTCAGTTCTGTTATGCAACACAGACTCTTCGGATTTTATTTTAGTTTACCAGGCAGTAACAAAATCATCCGAGGACTTGCCCAAGATCATTCAAGATCATTCCAGAATCTAGTTCTGGAAAGGTGGCCATTCTTACTACTCACAAAGTAGAAAAAATGTGAATTAAGATTCCAGCAGCAACAAATGACTGGAGCACAAAACGTCAGCCACAGTTGGTGCTAAGCAGCTGGCTATCAGCTCCACTGGATGAAGCACTGTCCAACGGTCTGATCAGTGAAGCACCACCCGAAGAGACTGATGAACATATTTGATATAAGGGGACCCAAAGTTCCCTGAACCAAGACAGAAGAGCTGTGTCATGGTTTGCAAAGAAAGAGAAAGAGTAACTATTCTTACTCATGGAGAGAAAAAAAGGGGAGAAGGCCATGAATACTACCCTTAGAAACTGCTAAAAATGGGGGGAGGGAGGCGGAAGTATATATCCTATCATACTGATGTTTACTGAAGACTCCGCATCCCAAGTACTAAGCAAAATATTGCAGGGCCTTGCTACTCAGTGAGTGGTCTGCGGGTCAGAAGCTTCAGCCTCGTCTGGAAGCTGGTCAGGAACACAAGTATCTCAGGACCCACGCCAGACCTACAGAATCAGAATCTCTAAGCGATTCGCGGGCACATCAAAGCGTGATGAGAGGCACGGCAGAATATCTCACTACATTCTCATGACAGCACCGTGAGACAAGTACTGTTACGATCTCCATTTCAGAGGAAAAATCAAGGGCTAGATAAGCCCCTTGCCAAAGGTCACAAAAGTCAGGAGCGGCGAGAATCACTGAAGTTCTCACCACAGCCAGGCCTGCAAGAGGTACTCGCAACCCCGGCCAAGAAGCGCTGAACAAGGCCTCGGTGCACGCCAGCTCTGTGCCGGCCGGCAGGGCAAGAGGCACAGGCCAAGGCCCAGGCCGGTCGTGAGCGCAGGAGGCGGCCGCCGCGACCTCTTGCCCGGCCGCCGCCACTCACCTGATCCTCTTGAAGGTAGGCGCCGCAACAACAAACCCGGGACTCCGTGAGTTGCGGCAACACGAACGCTCCTACAGCAACTCTTCCCTCACAGCCTCACTTCCGGCCAACTGTCCGCTACTTCCGCCTGCGGCGCGAGTGACGGGTGCGGCTGAGGCTCAAAAGACTCTGTCAGCGTTTTCCAAGGACAGTTTCCGCTGGAGGACGTTGTTCAGGAGATTGGGGAAGTCTAGGACCTGCAGAGGGAAAACACCTTCCTGGATGCATCACTTTGAAAGTCATTCAGTAGCTTAGACCCAGCGCGGTGGCTCGCACCTGTAATCCCAGCACTTGGGAGGCCAAGGTGGGCGAATCAACTGAGGTCGGGATTTCGAGACTAGCCTGGCCAACACGGCGAAACTCTGTCTCTACTAAAAATACGAAGATTAGCCAGGCATGGTGGCGCACTCCTATAATCCAGTTCTTCAGGAGGTCGAGGCAGTAGAATCACTTAAACCCGGGAGGTGGAGGTTGCAGTCAGCCGAGATCGTGCCACTGCACTCCAGCCTCGGCAACAGAGCAAGACTCCATCTTCAGGAAAAAAAAAAAAGCAGCTTAGACACAGGTTCAAATCTGAGGATCACCACTCAGGGTTTTATGGCCTTGGGAAGTAACAAAAATTCATTATATTATTATTATTATTATTATTATTATTTTCATAGAGACAGGGGGTGGCAGTGTTTTCCTATGTTTCCCAGGCTGGTTTCAAACTCCTGGGCTCATGCAATATTCCTGCCTCAGCCTCCCAAAGTGCTGGGATTACAGGTATGAGCCACTGTACCCAGCTCACATAAATTCTCTAAGCCCACATAAATTCTCTAAGCCTGTACAGTGAGAAAAACAATGCATGTATTTATTTATTTATTTTTTATTTATTTTGAGACAGAGTCTTGCTCCATTGCCCAGTTTGGAGTGCAATGGTGCAATCGTGGTTCACTGCAGCCTCAACCTCCTGGGTTCAAGTGATTCTCCTGCCTCAGCCTCCTGAGTAGCTAAGACCACAGGCCTGCACCACCACACCTGGCTAATTTTAACAATGCATTGGCCAGGCGAGGTGGCTCATACCTGTAATCCCAGGTGTTCCAGACCAGCCTGGCCAATGTGGTGAAACCTCATCTCTACTAAAAATACCAAAAAAATTAGCTGGGCGTGTTGGCGGGCACCTGTAACCCCCAGCTACTCAGTAGGCTGAGGCAGGAGAATCACTTGAACACAGGAGGGGGAGGTTGCAGTGAGCTGAGATTGCACCACTGCACTTCAGCCCGGGTGACAGTGAGACTTCATCTTTAAAAAAAAATGCATTTGTAATAGAGATGTATCTGTAAAGTGCTCTCAGGAAGAGAGCTAGTGACATGATGGATAGATGAGCCTGCTAAGAAGAATGGATGTTGAGCTGGAACTTAGGGAGGCCAGAGCTATGGAGCATGAGCCAGGGCAATCCTCCACCTCCCTAAGAAGGAGGGCTAAGTTGGCCGGGCGCGGTGGCTCAAGCCTGTAATCCCAGCACTTTGGGAGGCCGAGGCGGGTGGATCATGAGGTCAAGAGATCAAGACCATCCTGGTCAACATGGTGAAACCCCGTCTCTACTAAAAATACAAAAAAAAAAGTAGCTGGGCATGGTGGTGTGTGCCTGTAATCCCAGCTACTGAGGAGGCTGAGGCAGGAGAATTGCCTGAACCCAGGAGGCGGAGGTTGCGGTGAGCCGAGATCACGCCATTGCACTCTAGCCTGGGTAACAAGAGTGAAACTCCGTCTCGCCAAGGAAAACACAAACCAACAAAAGGAAGGGGGGCTAAGTAGCCGGGTGCGGTAGCGCACATCTGTAATCCCAGCACTTTGGGAGGCCAAGGCGGGCGGATCACCTGAGGTCAGGAGTTCCAGACCAGCCTGACCAACATGGAGAAACCCCGTATCTACTAAAAACACAAAATTAGCGGGGCATGGTGCGGCATGCCTGTAATCCCAGCTACTTGGGAGGCTGAGGCAGGAGAATTGCTTGAACCCGGGAGGTGGAGGTTGCGGTGAGCCAAGATCCTGCCATTGCACTCCAGTCTGGGCAACAAGAGCAAAACTCCATCTCAAAAACAAAAAAGGAGGGCTGGGTCCTACTGGTTACATATACTGACACAGCTGTCAGTATAGGCGTAGGTACCTAGACAAGAAAAAGACTCTACTAAGCCTCTACCTATCAGAAAGGCCTGGCCCCAGGCTGCCATTCCTGAGAGCACTTGAGATCTGCTTATCAGGGTTTTCATATCTTGTCAATGCCTTGGCTCTACCAGTCCACACATCCTAAGGGCTGCGAGGGAGAGTTGCGAAATCATTTTCCCTCCAGGGCACCATCTTGTCAGGAAGCCAAAATCAATGTAGGGAGAACACCTCCCTGAAAGGAGTTGCAAGCCTGGCATCCCAACCCTTGAGCTCTGGAAACAGCGCTGTTTGAGTATCTGGAGCCCCAGACCACAGACACTACTGCTTGGGGAGGGTTCTCTCACTCAGGCCAGACTAGGGCAAACACTGTTCATTGCTATGACTCTGTCCTTGCCAGTAGAACCCAGAGAAAGCAGAGAGCCTAACCCGAAGGAATGAACCATGTTTGTTCCCAGGCAGCCATGACAATCCTGTTTCTCTTTGTAATACTCAATTTCCCATTCTCCCTTGAAGTGGGAGGAGCATGTGACTCAGTTCTGGCCAACAGGACTTAAAGGGAAGGGTCCTGGGAAAGCAGGCCACTTTCGTGATAAAGTGGGGTAGCCTCAAGACCTTCACGGAGCTGTGGCAGCCACCTTGTGGTAAGGAGGAAACAATATGCTAAGGATGGGACAGTGGAAGGATGAAAATCTAGGTCCCCAATGATCCAACAACCATGACACCCACTTCCCGACTTCTTGTCAGGTTGGGAAAAAATAAACCATTCTTTGAGGTCCTACATGTTACTTATAGCAGAATGCGTTCTTGATTGTGGTGCTTTGAGAGTATGACAGAAGAAAGTGTTGTAAAGGGAAGCTCTCTGCTGTGCAGCACGCTTGGGTCCCTTTGCCTTTGGGGCTTCACCATTAACGGCAAACCTGTTCTCAGTCTTCATGTCTATACATTCAGCCTGCAAATCTGCCAGTTGCTGTAGGGCGGCTTAGGCGACTGCAGGCTGCATCTGGCTGTCCTGTCACCTGTTTTCTGGTTAGCAGCTTAGTGTCCAGACTCTGAGATAGAACCAGCTTGAAATCCCTTTGACAACAGTCTAAGGGGAAGAGAAAGACCCACTGGGCAAAAACGTTGAACCACGACTCTTCCCGAGACCCACTGGGCAAAAATGTTGAACCACGACTCTTCCCGATCAACATGGCAGAGCTTGGGCTTTGGGCCAACATTCTGGCATGGGCCAGTGAGCACCTCCCGTCTCATGCTTCCTCTGGGGAATCTGTTTACTCCGGCTTTGCCCCTTGTCCCTTACCCGGGCCTCACCTCCCACACCTGCAAAGACACCAGCAGGCCAAAGAATACCACTAAAGAGGCTTTCTCCATTTTATTTCTTTGGGAAAGGAAAACAAAAAGTCTTTCCATCACATATGGTAGAGATATATATTTATATATATTTGTATATAATTTCTTTTGTGGTTGGACGTCCCAAAGCTGAGTCTGTTCATATTTTTTTTCTATTTTTTTTTCTTACTAATGCCTTCTCTTCTCCCTGCCCCTGTGGCCTAGGCCCAGGTTCTAGGGCAGGTGCAGTGAGGGGTAAATGGAATGGGCAGTGGTTGCCAGGGTGGCCTCCCACCCAGCTCTGAGAACTGGTGAGGACCACCCAGAAGGGCTGTGCAGAGGGTTAGAGGCCAAACAGAGGGGCACTCATGTTTTTGTGGGGGATGCACAGCTCATTAAACAGTCACCAGTCATGGAAGGAGGCTGGTCAGGGGCTGGGGGACTTGCTCACAGTAGTTGCCAGCTCTCTCCACCCTGCCCCCCCAACTCAGTCTTGGGGGTGGGAGGAAGAGAGAGTGAAAAAGAGAAATATAAGGGCTGAGGGCCAAGCCTCCTCCAATTTTTATTGCTGGTGAATTAGAAATTTGCTTTTCCCTTCCTGTCTTGGGGAGATGGACTCTGAGAGGGCCCCAAGAGGAGGAACTGACATTGGCTGACCTAACCCCTCATGCCAGGCCTACCCTGGGCAGATGCTGAGCCACCTCAGGGTGCCAGGAACCTCTCAGGTCAGCCTTGTTCTTCAAGGGCAATCACATCCAACCCTCCCTCTGCCCCTGAAACAAGGGCCTGCGGCTCAGACTTGGGCCAGTGGAGCTGGGAAGTGGGTAGTGCACCAAAGGTCAAGCAGAATTTTCTACTGGAAGAAAAGGTGAGACTGGGGAAGAGGCTGCCTAGGAAGATGATATGCTGAGCATGAAAGCAGAAAGAGGCCGGGGAATATAGTGCGGGAAGACATCGCAGACACTCGTCTGACCTCAGAAACTAGGCGGGGAGAGTGCCTGAGAGGCAGGTAGCACTTAATAGCTGTATTAGAGCCGGACAGTGGCCCTGGGTGTGGGGTCAGTCAAGCAGAGGGGGCTGTTGCCCTGCGGGATTCTGGCCAGAAGGGTGAGGGTAGAGTCGAGAAGCTGTCAGGCAACCCTTCCCAAGAACAGGAGGGCAGATCTTCCCTGGGTGCTGGACTTCCAGCCCCAGCCCTCCCCTCCCGCAACACACACACAGGGACACACACTCACGACCAGGCCAGGCTCTGAGGCCTGAGCCCGAGACCTTGGTGGGGGAGGGACTGGGCAGGTAGCCCTCTCAACCACAGGCAGGCCATCTGCTCCCACTTGTCCTGCCAATCTACCCAGGGAGGGAGAGGACTACAGGAAGGAGAGAGGTCAGGAGCCCAGGGTCTGTCAGTTTCAGCAAACCCAGTGCAGGCCCCCTCAGGCTCCTTTGGCCTAGGAGGTGAGCACAGTGAGCATCACTAGACACAGGGGGGCCAACAGTAGCAGCCCAGATCCCCAGAAGGACTGGGGCACCTCATAACTGCAGGCCTGCTGCCTCTATCTCCAACAAGGGGGTGCCAAGAAAGGGAGCATGACTTCCCCACCACCTAGAATCACCCTCACTTATCCTGCCCTCCCCCTATTCCCTTTTTTTAGGAGAGTCCGAGTGGGCTGCCACAGGGGCAGTGCTGGAGCTGGGAGGGCAGGTGGGGAGGGAGGAACCTGGTCACAGCTGCTTAGAGAACCTCTTTGGTCTGGGGATATGGGGTCTATGGGGAAAAGAGGTGGAGGGGAGGGGACACTGGGGACTCTGGCCTTTTGACAGGACATTTGTCATAAGGCCAAGTGCCCAGGTCGATCAGATTTCTGTGGATTCAATGCGCTCGAGGCGGGAGGGGGTCCATGCCTTCTTCTCCTCGCCATGTTGGGGAGTGGGCGTGCTCGCACCCCCTGCGGCCCCACGCTCCCGCAGCCGGCGCTCCAGCTGCTGGTTGCGCTGGTACATCTCTACGTAGCTCAGCTGCAGCTGCTTCTGGTACTCGATCACCTTCTCCTTCTCCTCCAGCCACACGCGGCGTTCCTCTGCGAAGCTGGCACCCTGGCGCTCCCGGGCCCGCCGCTCAGCCGCCAGCTCGGCCTGCAGCCGCCCCACCTCCCGCCGCAGGGCCCGCGTCCCGCTCTCCCCGCCGGCCTCCGCCTCCCCGTCCACGGAAACCAAGGAGGTGGCGGCAGCCACCCCGGCCTGACGGCGCATCTTAGCCTCGTCGCTTTCGCAGGTGGCCAGCGCTTCCTGTGGCTCGGCCGGGTCCACGGGGGTCAGCGCCGGCTTGATGCAGGCGGCAGGCAGCTCGCCCTCGCCCAGCTCCAGGCTGGCCTGCTTGCTGCTGAAGGAATCCCGCAGGCTGAGCAGCTGCTCCTCCTTCTCCCGCAGCGAGGCCCGGCCCTCCCGCAGCTGCGAGCGCAGCCCCACGATCTCACTCAATTTCTGCGACACATCCGCCTGCGAGTCCTTCAGCTGCTGCTTCAGGAGGGAGATCTCGCCAGCCTTCTGGCACACCTGGGCAGGAACAGGTGAGAGGAGAAGCCGGGTCAAGGCAGAGTTCTGCTCACCCCAACCCAGCCGCCAGATCTGGAGCCAGGGGCACCAAGATTCCCGGAGCAGACTCAGCCCCTCATCAGCAGCAATGCCCCTGGTTCCCTGCCTGGACTCAGGATGGACATGTCTCACCCAGCCTGGGTATGGCCTCCGGTCCTCACAGACACTCCCAATTGATTTTTGCCACCCCTGCTTCTTTCATCGCCCGTTATAATAGTGAGGGGCAACTACTCTGGGATTTCCCAGAAGGACAGAAGGGAGGCAGAGAGGGAGGCCCAGATCTCCAGCCCGCACCTCCCACTTAGTTTCCTCCATCCGGGGCAGGAAGTCGGCCTGCTCCTTCTGGCAGGCGGCCACCTTGTCCTCCAGCTCTTCCCGCTGCCGCATCAGCCGGGCCGCCTCCTCCTGCAGCTGCTTCTTGTCCTGCTGCAGTCGCAGCACCTGCAGCTGTAGGCCCTGCTGGGCACGCTGGGCACGGCGGGCCACCTGCTGTAGCTTCCCGCTGCAGCCCTGCCGCAGCTCGGCCAGCTCCCGCTCCCACGCTTTCTGCCGCTCCTCCAGCACCTGGGCCACCGCCGCCTCGCTCTGCTCCAGGCTGCGCCGCAGAGCTGCCACCTCCTGCTCCTTCTCCCACAGCCGCTCCTCCAGCTCCTGGATGAGTGCACTGGGCGAGGGCGGTGAGCAGGCCGCAAACGGCAGGCCTCCACCTCCACCCTCCCCAGAGCCCAGGTGGCCTGGCCGCCCCATGGATGATGACGACCCACTCTTGCTGGAGGCCCGTCCACTATCAGAGGTCCCCAGGTCCTGGTAGCCCGACCCCCCACCGCTGCTGCCACCACTGCCACTACCATAGCTGGCAGTGCCAATGCGGTTGATGTGGCTGGTGGAGGCACTGAGGGGCGCCAGGTGCTGGCTATAGCTGGAGCTGTAGGTGGGCAGGCTGGTGAGGGAGTTCCGGCCTGAGTCTGAGAGGCTGCTCCCACTCCCACCCGCTGGAGTCATGGTCCGACACTTGTCCAGTCCGCCTTTGAGGCCACCAGGGCCCTGTCGTCCCTCAGGAGTCCCATTGGTCTGCGGGGGGCACAAGTTCTGCATGGAGTGGAAATTCTTGGGTACGACAGGCTTGAAGGCTGATGGCCGGACTAGTGGCTCTGAGCACTGCAGGAAAGGCAGGAAGGGGCTGGGCGTCAGGATGAGGCCTTGGCCTTGGCCCATGCTCTTCCCTCTGGCAGAGACTTGGCCAGCCCCACCTCCCACCCCTACTGGATCTCCATCCTGAGGTCCCCCAACTGGGTTTCCAACTCTTGGCTCCCTGAAGCCAGATCTTTGTCCTGGATCCACCCAATAGACTTGGTCCCAGGGCCCTAGTCCATGACTCCTCAGCCCAGCCTCCATCCTGCCCCCACAACCCAACCTTCAAGAAGGCCCGCTTTGCCTTCCTCTCTGCGTTGCCTCCCACCACCAGAAAAAGGCTGTGAGGGTCTCAGGCCCAGGGGACTGACCTGGTCTAGCTTGCCAGAGGTGGCCAGGAGCTTAGGTGGGTGGCTGGGCTCACGATACTGCGGTGGGGCTTTGTCGCTGCCACCACTGCTGCTGCTGCCACCGCTGCTGCCAACTACGTTGCCACAGACATCGGTGTGGTCACTGCCCCGAAGCTCGCCATTGAGGTAGAGGGAGTTGGCGAGAGCCTTGTCCTCTGACGGGTAGCGGCCCGGCCTCTCCCTGCTGGCCCCACTGCTGCTGCCTCGGGGGCCAGGGAAACTGCCCTGGCTGCCCCCACCCCCTGTACGGGTGCCCACGCTCTTCATGGCAAACTCCTGGGCATGGGCCACCCCACTGCCCACACTGCCCATGGCCAGGCGGGGATCCGGGGGTCCGAGCTCAGAGGGCCGTGGGGCAAAGGCCAAGAGAGGATCCCGCCCTGGGTCAGCTCGCACAGGCAGTGTCTCCAGCTTCGCCATGACTAAGCCAGGAGGGCACTGTGGGCACAGGTGGGAAGGTAGAGATAGGTCAGACCCTACTCCTACTCCCATCACCCCAGCCAAGTCAATCCAGCACCTCTCTGCCCCTCAGTGTCCCCTTCCCTACAATGGGTACAAAGAGTTCCCAGGCATCCAAGGTGAAGGAATAGGGCTGGGATAAAAAGGGAGAACTTGGAAATGGGGCAGCCTGTTGCCCACCTGATAAAGCTCAACCCCCAGCGCTCCATGCACATAGCCCCCAGCACAGCTCAGCTCAGCTCCACATTCCATTCCTAAACTCCTGCCTTAGCCCCACCGTGCCCATGGGCTTCTCAGGCTCAGTGGTCCTCTTCTCCACTCTTTGCTGCAACCCCAGAATTTTGGGATTCTCCATCCCGGGTCTGGGCCCCTAATATCCCAACCTCATGGGCTGGAGAAATGGGGTTGGAAAGGAAGAACAGTGCCTGAATCCAACAGAGAACCACCTCAGAAGTTAGGGGAGGGAGAGAAAGATACATCTATCCAAAAATTGAGGGTGGGGGTCCTTCACAGCCCCCTAACCTAAGGAGTTGCAGTTAGGGCAGAAGTGGAAGCTCACTACCAGCGCTGGCTTCTCTCCTTGCCTTTCCAAGGGGGTGAGGGGCCGACGGATCCTCAAGCCTGGGACCCTCCGAGGCCCGGTCTGCAGGGGCCATGTGCCTCACTCTCGCAGTCGGGGCTCGGCCCAAACCAGCTGCGCGACTTTGGAGGGGCCGACTGAGCCATCCTGGACTGCAGTTTTCTCCTCTGCGAAATGGGAGGAATGAAGGACCTACCTTGCGGGGCTGCTGCGTGCCAGGCGCCCCGAGACGACGGGCGCCGGAGGAAACGGGGGACTTGGGGAGGGTGGGTAGGCGGCGCGCATCTGGGTAGCGGGTGGGCGCCGCAAAGGGTACGCCCTGTCCCCCACGGACGGACGGAGGCAGCGGCAGCAGCAGGTGGCAGGACCGCCCTCCCGGAGGTCTTCCCAGCTCTGCCGCACCAGGGCCCTGACAAGAGAGGGCCCCCTTCCCGGGATCAGCCCTCCGCAGAGGTCTCAGGGCTGGCTGAGGCCGGGGCAGGGGACGCAGTGGCGCCAGCTGACGGAGCCTCCCTCCGGGCCTGCGTTTCTCACAGGTGGGCGGGGGGAGGGGCGGGGCCGCTTACTCTGCAGTGCCCCTAAGGATCCGGCGCATGCCGAACCCGCCAAGAATTCACTGCCACCAGGAAGACTTCCTGGATTACTCCCCTCTCCCGCTCCCTGTGGACCTTGACCCTGATCAGTTTACTGTGAAGCCCTCTGAGCCCTTCTTGTGGGTGCGCGTCCCCCCCCCCACCAAAGCCGGCCCACAGGCGCAGGGGGGAGCCAGGCCTCGGATTACTTGTGCTCAGGGAGGCCCTGCTTCCTCGTTCCTTTGTCTCAGGTTTGCACCTGGGAACACCTGGCCCCAGAGATCTGCATAATGAAGCTGGGCAGGGGCACCAGGCAGTGTCTGCCTTGGGTTAGACCCTCAAATAAGTGTGTGGGAAATGGGAGGGGACGCCCTTCAGACCTTTTCCTGCTACTCCTTCCCTTCAAGGTTAAGAGGTCCACGTGGCACCCTGTGGTCCCAAAGACCATCTTCTACCCAGCTGCCCAGTTCTAATGCTATGTCCTTGCCCCAGACCAAGGGAACCTGACAAAACTATTGTCCTTCAGGAGTCTTCTGGCCCCCACACCAGGAATGAGGGTCCTAGGTTGTTGGAAAGTTCGCTACCAAGCCTGAGCACTAACTCTGTAGAATTCCATTCTCAGCGTCTGTCCCCGAAGGTGTGGAGAAGAGCACTTTGCCACCTTCCTCCTTTGGGCCCGTCTGTCCCCATAAGCAAGGGCCAGGACTAGGGTGAGACCAGAGAGCCACATAGGGCACAAGTGAAGGGTGCAATCAGCAAGCGCACAGCCCTGAGGGTGACAGTCTCCTTCCCTTGGTGACTTGGGTGCCTCTCTGGCCTCACTCTAGTCCCTGCTCTGCCTCCACTCCCCAGCATACTCCAGCCCACTATGCCTCAGCTCTGCAACCCCCTCCTACCTTAAATATGCCCCCCTTCCCTTGCCATCTCTGGGTACAATGTAGGGAGCAGCTGGGGACTGGGAGGATGAAAGCTGAAAGGCCTGAAGCTTCAAACCAGTAGGAAAGCCTGGGCAGGGTTTGGGAAAGAAGAACTGGCAAAATTTCATACAGATGAGGTCAGGCGGTAGGGACAAGGGAGGACTCTGGACTGGGTACCACGGTGGTGTGTGACACTTTTAACATAGGGGAGACTGCTCGGGGAAAAGAGGCATTTTGGGAAACAACAGAGGAACATACCTCTCAAGCACTAGATGGAGGCCAGGTGAGGTAGCTCATGCCTGTAATCCCAGCACTTTCAGAGGCCAAGGGGAGCAGATCACTTGAGGCCAAGAGTTCAAGACTAGCCTGGCCAACTTGGTGAAACCCTGTCTCTAATAAAAATACAAAAATTAGCTGGGCGTGGTGTGCACTCCTGTAATCCTAGATACTTAGGAGGCTGAGACACAAGAATCCCTTTAACCCTGGAGGCGGAGGTTGCAGTGAGCTGTGACTGCGCCATTGTACTCCAATCTGGGCGACAGAGTAAGACTGTCTCAAAAAAAAAAAAAGCACTAGATGGAGAGAGATTGAGATCATCAGTTTTCAAGGGTGCTGGGGGTGGGGCCCAGCATTCAGCCAAGGAGCAAAGGCCCAGATGTCTAGGAGGAACTCTGGGAGCAGGAAAATGGCTGAAAGAAGGTAGACCCGAAGGCCAAGATTGAGGGGGTTCAAGAATGTGGGGACAGTTTCCAGTTTCCTTGTTAAAAATAACAAGGCCAGGTAACACTGGGATTGAAGAATGTGTTGGCGATTTGGGAGCTGGAGACATCGCTGATATCTATGTCAGAATGGTTTCCGAAAAGTGGTACAAGGGCCAGATGCAGTGGCTCACATGTGTAATCTCAGCACTTTGGGAGGCTGAGGCAGGCAGATCACTTGAGGTCAGGAATTTGAGACCAGCCTGGCCAACGCAGTGAAACCCCATCTCCACTAAAAATACAAACAATTAGCTGGGTATGGTGCGCACCTATAATCCCAGCTACTCAGGAGGCTGAGGTGGGAGAATCACTGGAACCGGGGAGGCAGAGGTTGCCGTCAGCCGAGATCCTGCCACTGCACTCTAGCCTGGGAGACAGACTGAGACTCCGTCTAAAAAAAAAAAAAATCCAGGCTCTGTGGCTGACACCTGTAATCTCAGCACTTTGGGAGGTCAAGGCGGGTGGATCACAAGGTCAAGAGATTGAGACCATCCTGGCTAACATGGTGAAACCCCATCTTTACTAAAAATACAAAAAAAAAAAAAAAAAATTAGCTGGGCATGCCTGTAGTCTCAGCTACTCAGGAGGCTGAGGCAGGAGAATCACTGGAACCTGGGAGGCACAGGTTGCAGTGAGCCGAGATCACACCACTGTACTCCAGCAGGGGTGACAGAGCGAGACTCCCTCTTAAAAGAAACAAATAAATACAACAAAACAAAAGTGGTACAAAACAAAGGCAGTCCGTGAGACGAGAGGAGTGCAGAGAAAGAGATGACAGAGTTCCTGCTAAAAGAGAAGGGAGTCATTTAAGGAGGTTTGAGATTCAAGGGCTTTTTGATTTTAAAATTAATCGTGGTAGTAGAAACCTGAGTGTATTAATATGCCGAGGGAAGGTGCCAATAGTGAGGTGAAAGATCTAGGCAAGGGGCTAGCAAAATGGCTGCACCAGAGATCTGGGTCTGGGCAAAAATAAACCTCAACGGTGATCATGGTGATCTTGAGTGACAGGGTATAATGTCTGGGAAGGTGCTTGGTAAACTATAAAGGGCAGTACAAACATGTAGTACTACCTTCTCTGAGATCGGGACAGGACAATCTGAGCATAGGTTGGGGCTAGTTGTATGCCACTATGCCCTACTGTTTCTCTACAATGTGTGTAGTCCCCAGCCAGTCTCAGACACCTAGAGTCATGGATGGAGACAAGGTCCCAGGACCATTGTCCTGAGGCTCCTTTCTCTGTGCTCTACCTGGGGAATGCTTGACTGTCAACCCACAGAAGCTCTCTCTGGAGCCTCATTCCCTAAAGAGCTTCTTGCCATAATTGTAACCTGTCATGGTTAACCCCTTGTAAGCATGCCCTGCCCCTTGTCTCTCCTGAGCTTCGGCTGCTGCACCTTCTTTCCACAAAATCCCAGCAGGGCATTGGCAGGACAAGGAAGGGGATGTTTCCCTGATAAGCAGGAACTGAACAGAGAGGAAAGGTCAGGGTCCTGAACTGGTCCAGGTAACTGAGCTTTGGTCTGCAAAGGCAGCCTCCTGGTATCAGTGCACCACCCTGGGATGACAGCCTGTTGCCCGACTGCCTCGATCTCTGTCATCTCAGCCCTCAGTGCCTGCGGCATTATATACAGTATTAGCGTCACGGAGGGGCCAAACGGACTCTACCTGAACGTTACATGTACAGGTACCTTCAACCCACGGTGACCACCCAGCGCCACCCCCAACCTGTGTCTCTCCCAAAGCTAGGAACACTTGGGGTCTGAGAGGCCCCAACCCCAGCCTATTCTATCTCCTAAAAATCTCTAGCCAGCCCCTCCATCCAGCACCCCAGCTGGGGTCTCCTCACTGGACTTTCTTCTCCTACAATCCCTCCCCCCGGCAGCTGCCAGGGGACACCTTCTAAAGGGCAAAGCTGATCTTGTCCCTGTTCTGTCCAAATCCTTCCATGAGCAGGACCAAGTACAGTAGACAGAGGTCTGGCAGCATAAGCTCCAAGTGTAAATCCCACCTTGACTGATTAGGAGTGCAACCTCATGCAGGTTATTTCACCTCGGGTTTTCACATCTACCTTACAAGCATTTTAAGAAGTAAATGTATTATGGGTAAAACGCCTGGTATTCCTCTTGGCCCCCAGAACCAGAGCAGAGCTTGCAGCAGGGTCTGCAAGGCCTCCCCTGATGCCCCTCCGCCATCTCCCCTGACCTGGGCCCCTCTCTACTTCACACACAAGCTCTTCCTAGCTCTCTGTGCCCATCCTACATGCTTTTAGACCAGTCCAAACGCTGGCCTCAGGATAGCATCCCTGATCTCCAACCTCTGGAGGGGGCATCTTGGAACACTTGGCTCAGAACACCCCAGGAGGTTTCACTCTGAGGCCTCCCCGGGGCTGGCCTGTAGGTTTCCCAGGGGCACAGATAGCAGAGTCCTGGGGGTCTCTGGGCCCTGCACCAAGGAAATACAGGGCAAATGACTGTGGGGATGCTAGTTATGGGCAATGCAAAGAGGTAGTGACTCCGGGCAGGGAGATCAGGAGGGGTTTCCAGGAAGCAGGACTGAGGGAGGAAAGGGATCGGGGGGCATGCAGGGCTTTTGGGGTGCAGAGATATCCAGAACTTCTTGATTGGGATGAGTGAGGGGAGATCCATTTTCCCTCGGTGGCCTAAGCACTGGCCAGGGAATGGGCCCATCACCTAGCTCTTGGCTCTGATGAAGCCGGTGTTTCAGGACTGAGGGGGCCGAGAGCGCCCCCCCCCCCCACATCCCGAGCACTCACACGCGCGCACACACGAGCCTCTGCTGGGGGTGGGGGTCGCCATTTACCAGCAGCCCACGGCCCGCAGAGCCAACTGATAGAGAACCCAGCCACAGGCCACAGGACCTGGGGGTCCCTGCAGTGGGGTAAATCCCGCCCGTACCTCCCCAGGCTCCCCACCAACGCGTGTGGCCCCGGGGGGCGGGGCGCAGAGGGAAGAGGTGACATAATCCGAGCCGCACCCCCTCCGGCCGTCACCTCCCCCCAGGCCAGGCGAAGCATCCATGACATCATCGGCCTCCTCTCCGCTCCCCTCCCCCTTGGGACCCCAGCAGCGGGACGCGCCCCCTACCCAGTCTGAGTCCGGTCTGACCTGCCACGCAGTGCAGGAGGCACGGCGGCAGGTCGGAGCCAGGAGGGATGCCACGATGGCTTTGCCTCACTTACTCGCTGCCTCTGGGTCCGGCGCTGGGTCTCCGACTCGGGCGCCACCGGTCCCGCTCCCTGGCGCAGCCCCGAAGCCCGCCCGGCTGGGCGCGCGGCGCGGGCCCGGATCGGCTCCGCGCCCCTCCTGCTCCCCGCCCGGGCCCCGCCCACCAGCGGCTGCGGCAAACGCGAGCCCGCCCTCAGGCCACGCCCCCCGGGGCAGCCAATGCCAGGGTTGGGGCGGGGCGCGGCGCCTTAACCCCTTCGTCGCTGCGCCCCGCCCGCGCGTGGGACCCCCCCCCCCCGCCCCGCCTCGCCCTCTCTAGGGCGCAGCAAATCCGCCACTAGCCCCTCCGCTGGTCGCTCGTTACCCCCCAGGCCCTTGGGCTTGGGCTCGGGCTCGGTCCTACTTGTTCCTCTGCAACAAATCCAATGGAATCGCGCCCTTCCTGTATCCCACGTCTAGGAAGAGGGGGAGGAGTCCCTCTTGCTTGGGGGAAGGGGCTCCTGACTCGGAGCCCCGAGCCCCATTCCTCTTCCGCGCCAGCTCTTCCGGACGCGGCCTCCCAGCGGATGCCTTGAGACCTTGCAAGTCTGCTAGGTAGGGTCGGGACGAGCTGTCGCGGGTTTATCCAACCCGGCCAAGAAACGACCAGCTCAGGCGCGAGGACCACCAGCTGTGGTGCGGGAGGCGTCCAGGAGCAGTAACCTCCGTTCGTAATCAAACGTGGACGATTTGAAACTTGCTGATCACAGGGGATCACCGTCCGGAAGGTGCGACGAGGAAAAAATACGCATTACATTCCAGCACGATTGAACGCTCTCACGCTGTGCCCCGCGCCTGGCGTATCGCGTGGCCCCAGACCACACGCTGCAACCCTGGGTGAGAGGGAGTGAGGTGGGGACTTCGTCCTGGACCCAAAGCGCGGCGCGGCATCGCTCGCGCGGGCAGCGTTCACTATAGGGAGTGCTCACTCTGCTTAGGGCGGCCCGGGAGGACTTCCGGGAGGAGAGAGTCGTCCCTGAATTGAGAGGCCTCAGCCTTGAATAGGGTGGGGAGGCCAGCATAGCCGAGAGTTTGGCATTACCAAAAGCCTGGAGGCACCAAGGTCTGTCCTAAAAACTGCAGCGCCTCTACTCTGGCTGAGATTTAACGCATTCTGTCTCTGCTGTTACAGGTTATGTGTTTGGTCTTATTACTTCGTATTCTATAGTTTTTATTTATTGCTGTTTTCTTAATTTTCCCACATTTGCTTTTATCTTCCATGGTGATTTTCAAGTCAGAAAGTGTTAATTCTACTATTAGAAATAGAGTAAAAGAAAAAAAGAAAAAAAAGTGTTAATTCTTCTCGCAGCTGCCTTTAATCAAATGAAAATATTTTTATTTAACAAATTAGTAAAGTCAGTGACAAATAATTCGTTTTTATATTCTCCTTTATGTTATGAGAAATTTAATGTGCTTTTCTGCCTCCTACCTGCCGCCCTCACATTTGTCCACTTAATCAGGACGACACACCCAGCTTTTGTTTACACTTTTTTTGAAAGCCACATTCTTTTTTAGTCCTTGTTTTTGGCTTTTGCCAACAACTCTGTTTAATTGGTTTCAATGTCACTGCCAGTTTTTTGTGCTCTAATTTTTCTATTCCTCATTTGGACTTATCTCTCACATGACTGGTGATTTCTGGGAGGACTCTGGAATGCTGTATTTCCTAAGCCTTTGCCTTAGGTGAGAATGCCTTTACAGTGACTTCCTCTTTATAGAATTCTTGAGTCTCAAGCTTTCCCCCTCAAAACTCTTCTTTATTTCATTGTTTTCTAGCACTGAAAATGCAAAGCTGGGTTTGTCTGTTTAAGGTTGGCAAGGGTTACTTGGTGCTTGCAAGGGTTTTTCTTTAATTTCAAAAGTCAAACATTTTGCCAGTATAAATCAATGTGGGCCTTATCTATTAATTTTCCAGAAACAAAAGAGGTCTTCTTTGCAGCTTAGAAAAGTTTTCTTTCTGTCCATTCTGTGAAAAGATTTGGGTTTTTTTCTTTCCTCTCCTCTAAAATGATCACATTGGATCATCGAATGTCAAATGAATCTGTTCGTTTTCTCTGCACCCTGGAAGACTATCTCAAGGTTTTCTTCACCATTACGGATTTCCTTCAGAGCCAAGAGTACTGTTTGTTTTCTCCAATAAGACATTTGATTCTGCTTATTTTCCTTTCTTTCAGCCAGTTCCCATTCCACCTCTGTCTTGATCTTAACTTAATCTCTTTGTAGTTCTCCATTCCTATTTCATAGAGTAATGTGATTTTTCATCTTTAAAATAACACCAGGAAAATAAGAGAATACTATATCTGACTCTGGTTCAATGCATATTGAAAAGCTTTTTTTTTTTTTTTTTTGAGACAGAGTCTCACTTAAAATTTACACATTTAAATTCTAGCATAGTGTGTAACTGTTGAATGAATAAACTAATGCAATCCCCTTCATTTCAGAGCAACTATGAACTAGACTATTTCTTTATAATTGGGTTCATCAGTTAAGCGAACTAATCAATACTTTTTTTGCTTTGTTTTGTTGTTACCTAAGATGATCTGTCATTTGCTGATTAATGATCACACTGACACAAACTTTTTTTTTTCTTTTTGAGACAGTCTTGCTCTGTCATCCAGACTGGAGTGCAGTGGCACGATCTTGGCTAACTGCAACCTCCGCCTCTGGGGTTCAAGCACTTCTCGTGCCTCAGTCTCAGTAGTTGGGATTACAGGTGAGCACTACCATACCCAGCAATTTTTTTGCATTTTTAGTAGAGACAGCGTTTCGCCATGTTGGCCAGGCTGGTCTTGAATTCCTGGCCTCAAGTGATCCACCCACCTTGGCCTCCCAAAGTACTGATTACAGGCCTGAGCCACTGAGTCCAGCCCTGAAAACCCTGATAAAGTGGATCACTTTCTGGGAAATAAAATTACAAGAATAACAAAAATGTTAAAAACATCATCCAAGAAATATGTCCAAAAAAGTTTCTGGTTGCATGGTTGCCTATGCCTATAATCTCAACACTTTGGGAGGCCAAGGCAGGAGGATGGTTTGAGCCCAACAATTCAAGGCCAGCCTGGACAACATAGGGAGACCTTGTCTCTACAAAAAAAATTAAAAATTAGGCTGGGCATAGTGCCTTATGGCTGTAATCCCAGCACTTTGGGAGGTCAAGGCAGGCAGATTCACCTGAAGTCAAGAGTTTGAGACCAGCCTGGCCAACATAGTGAAATCCCATCTTTACCAAAAAATACAAAAATTAGCCAACTGTTATGGTGAGCACCCGCAATCCCAGCTACTTGGGAAGTTGAGGCTGGAGAATTGCTTGAACCCAGGAGGTGGAGGTTGCAGTGAGTTGAGATTGTGCCACTCCAGCCTGGGTGACAGAGTGAGACCCTGTCTCAATAAATAAATAAATAAATAGCTAGGCACAGTGGTGCACAACTGTGGTCTCAGCTACTAAGGAGGCTGAGGTTAGACGATGGCTTTGGCCTGGGAGGCTAAGGGTGCAGTGGGCCATGATTGTGCTACTCACTGTACTCTAGTCTGGGCAACAAAGCAAGACCTTGCCTAAACAAAAACAAAAACCAAAAAGGCTCTGATAGTTGTTTAATGGAAGAAATCTCTTAAACTCACTGAACAATCTTCACCCTACCAAACTGTGCCAGAACCCAGAAAAGATAGAATGCTATTTCATTTTATGAAGCCTTATACCAATTCCCCTTATACCAATTCCTAATAGCATAGGAAGAAAGGAAAACTGGAAACCATACTCATCAGGTCATGAGTTCCAGGGGGGAAAATCCTACACACAATTCAAGAAAACAAAACTATATTATTCTGTATGAAATTAATAAGCCATGAGTTTGTCAAATGAGAAAAAAATCAATTATCACAATAGATGTGAAAAAAAAAAATCAGTCAAAAATCTGTACCAAAAAGAACTCTCCTAATTAACCAGGAACAGCTGAAATTAAGAATTATGTATTACCAGCTAGGCAGGGTGACTCATGCCTTAATCCCAGCACTTTAGGGGGCTGAAATGGGCAGATCACCTGAAGTCAGTTCGAGACCAGCCTGGCCAACATGGTGAAGCCCCGTCTCTAATAAAAATTAGCTGGGTGTGGTGGCACGCACCTGTAATCTCAGCTACTCTGGAGGCTGAAGCAGAAGAATCACTTGAACCCTGGAGATGGAGGCTCCAGTGAGCCAAGATCACACCACTGCACTCCAGCCTGGGCAACAAGGGTGAGACTCCATCTCAAAAAAAAAAAAAAAAAAAAAAAAAGAATTATGTATTACCTTGACTTCTGGTAAAATCAAGAGGGCCTCAGATTGCCTGTCAGCTGCCCTCCTACTGTTTCTGTGGGTAAGGTCCCCTAGCCAATCCTTTCATCAAATGAACCAGGTACAGGAACTGCTTATCTCTTAGTAGTAGGCTTCAGTTCCCTGCCAGCCTGTAGAATGATTCAAACAAACCAGTTACCTCTCATGCAGGAACTGAGGAGCACCTCACTGTCATCACTACAAAGCCTGCCCTCCACAACCCCTGGCTGTTCACTCCATTCCTGAGTGCACCTCCTATGTGGCCCTCGTGGCTTGTGGTGTCCTCCTCCCCTGGGCTGGGAATATCTAACTAATAAAGTGCAGTAAATCTCACCTGTCCAGTGTCACATGTTGTGTTTGGCCACTGCCATTACATGAGAGTGGGAACCCCTTCCTCAGCTATGGGGCAAAGAGGACATGATTAAAACAAACATTTAAAAAACTAATGATATCCCATGTTGGTGAGGCTGAAGGAAAACAGGAACTCACATAACGTTTGTTTCTGAGATGGCGACTCTGTGCCCCAGGCTGCAGTGTGCAGTGGCATGATGATTGTTCACTGCAGCCTCGACCTCCCAGGTTCAGGTGATCCTCCCACTTCGGCCTCCTAAGTTGCTGGGACTAGACATTAGCCCTAATCTTTGTATTTTTTGTAGAGACAGGTTTTTGCCATGCTTTCCAGGCTAGTCTCAAACTCCTGATCTCAAGCAATCCACCTGCCTCGGCCTTCCAAAGTGCTGTGATTACAAGCATGAGCCAACACATTTAGCCTCACATAGCATTTTTGACGGTATACATTGGTACGACCCTTTGGGAGGACAATTGGGAGTATATAAAAATGTGAAATGTATATATCCTTGGACCCGGCAGTCTCTTTTCTAGGACGAGATACCATCACAAGTAATATGACATATGTCTGAAGACAGTCACTAATATACTGATTATAGAAGTACAAAAATTAAAAAACCTCCTAAATACATCAATCTATTAATAGAAGATTAAATGAATTACAAGGCATCCAATGCAATGTAACAATAGTTATTAATATTTAAAAGAAGGACATGGATGCCTATGTGTTGACACAGAAAGATGACTATAGTAAGTGAAAAAAGTTGTGGCAGAATCATATGTATACCTACATACTTTAATTTTTATATTATAATTTTTTATTTATTGAGCAGCCCCCAAACTAAAATAGGTTCCAAGAGAGTATATTTCTTTTGTGTGTGTTTGGGGAGGGCGGGAGGGGGATGGAGTCTCACTCTGTCACCCAGGCTGGAGTGCAATGGCATGGTCTTGGCTCACTGCAACCTCCACCTCCTGGGTTCAAGCAATTCACCTACCTCAGCCTCCCGAGTACTGGGACTACAGGTGCATGCCACCACATCTGGCTAATTTTTGTATTTTTAGTAGAGATGGGGTTTCATTATGTTGGCCAGGCTGGTCTCAAACTCCTGACCTTGTGATCCACCCACCTTGGCCTCCCAAAGTGCTGGGATTACAGGTGTGAGCCACTGCGCCTGGCCTCCTCTATTTTCAAATAACGTATATGTATGTGCATAGAAAATTCAGGAAAGATACATATAAGATTAAACATGGGCTACCTTGAGATGGTGAGATCACAGGTCATACAGCAGAAGAAAGGAGTCTAGGCACTAACATAATTTTTGCACTTTGGCACAATCAGCTCACTGCACCCTCAAATTCCTAGACTCAAGTGATCTTCCTGCCTGCCTCAGTCTCCTAAGGAGGTAGGACTACAGGCATGTGCCACTCATGCCCAGCTTCCTTTTTAAATTTTTTTTTATAGAGAAGGATTCTAGCTAAGTTGCCCAGGCTGGTCATGAATTCCCGGCCTCAAGCAATCCTCCTGCCTTTGCCTCCCAAAGTCTGGGATTATAGATATGAGCCACCACAGCTGGCCAGATATTTAATATCTTTTTTTTTTTTTTTTTTTTTTTTTTTTTTTT
>NW_022436973.1:22586987-22611521 GCF_009761245.1 Sapajus apella | reverse complement strand
CAAGAGATCGAGACCATCCTGGTCAACATGGTGAAACCCCGTCTCTATTAAAAATACAAAAAATTAGCTGGGCATGGTGGAGGCTGAGGCAGGAGAATTGCCTGAACCCAGGAGGCGGAGGTTGCGATGAGCCGAGATCGCGCCATTGCACTCCAGCCTGGGTAACATGAGTGAAACTCCGTCTCAAAAAAAAAAAAAAAGACCATTCTGGCCAACATGGTGAAACCCCGTCTCTACTAAAAATACAAAAAGTAGCTGGGCATAGCAGCATGTGCCTGTAATCCTAGCTACTCGGGAGGCTGAGGCAGAAGAATTGCATGAACCTGGGAGGTGGGGGTTGCAGTGAGCCGAGATCACGCCACTGCACTCCAGCCTGGTGACAGAGCGAGATTCCATCTCAAAAAACAAAACAAAACAAAACAAAAACCTATATCTCTAACTTAATACTCTAAGCAGAATAATGCCCCCCACCTAAAATGTCCAAATCCTAATCCCCAGAACCTGTAATATGTTGTTACATGGCCAAACAAAATTAAGGTTGTAGACAGAATTAAGGTTTCGATCAGCTGACCTTAAAATGGGAAGATTAGTCTGGATTATCCAGGTAGGCCTAATGTCAGTACAAGCTTTTTTTTTTTTTTTAATGAATTGAACCAACACAAGCATTCTTAAAAGTGAAAGAGGATGGCAGAAGACAGTGAGATGGAGATGCGACTAGGGAAGAATGATCAGAGAGAAGCAACATAACTGGCTTTGCAGATGGAGGAAGGGGGCCATGAGCCAAGTAATGTGGGTGGCCTCTAGCTCGAAAAGAACCTCCAGAAAGGGAACACAGTCCTTCCTTGATTTTAGCACAGAAGACCCACATTGGACTGGTAAGCTACAAAAGGATAAGATAATACATTTATGGGCCGGGCATGGTGGCTCAGGCCTGTAATCCCAACACTTTAGGAGGCTGAGGTGCGTGGATCATGAGGTCAGGAGTTCGAGACCAGCCTGAATACAAAAATTAGCCAGGTGTGGTGGAGGGTGCTTGTAGTCCCAGGTCCTTGGGAAGCTGAGATAGGAGACTTGCTTGACTCTGGGAGGCAGAGGTTCCAGTGAACGAAGATCGTGCCACTGCACTCCAGCCTGGGTGACAGGGCAAGACTCTATCAACCAATCAATCAATCAGTGTTGTTTTATGCCACCAAGATTTGGCCATTTGTTACAGTGGCACTAGAGAATGGCCAGGTGCGGTGGCTCATGCCTGTAATCCCAGCACTTTGGGAGGCCAAGGCGGGCGGATCACTTGAGGTCGGGAGTTCGAGACCAGCCTGACCAACATGGAGAAACCCCATCTCTACTACAAATACAAAATTAGCCAGGCATGGTGGCACATGCCTGTAATCTCAGCTACTTGGGAGGCTGAGGCAGGAGAATCACTTGAACCCAGGAGGCGGAGGTTGTAGTGAGTTGAGATCACGCCATTGCACTCCAGCCTGGGCAATGAGACAGAAACTCCATCTCAAAAAAGAAAGAAAGAAATAAAGAAAATGAATACAAACACATAATAGACACAACATTCCTTTGTTGAATGATGAATGAAATCTCAAAAACCCTAGGTCTATAGATAAATGACTAAAAGAAATATATCACTGGCCGGGCGCGATGCCTCATGCCTGTAATCCCAGCGTTTTGGGAGGCTGAGGCAGGTAGATCACCTGAGGTCAGAAGTTCAAGACGAGGCTGGCCAACATGGCGAAACCCCATCTCTACTAAAAATACAAAAATTAGCCTGGTGTGGTGGCACGCACCTGTAATCCCAGCTACTCAGGAGGCTGAGGCAGGAGAATCACTTGAACCCAGGAGGTGGAGGTTGCAATAAGCTGAGATTACCACCCCTGCACTCCAGCCTGGGTGACAGAGCAAGACTGTTTCCAGAAAAAGAAATATATCACTCAGAATCCAGATAGCCAATAAACAGCTGAAAACATCTGTAACCTTGTTGATACTGAAGAGATGCAGATCAAAACCTATCAAATTAGGAAAGACTACTGCGATCCTTTGGGGTCCTACCCACTAAGTTGTCCAGAAGGGGATCTGGGTTTACTTCTCTGAGAGGACTGCTTGCAGTTACCTCGGAACACCAAATTAGGGGGCAGACAAGGCACTTTAATTCATGCTGAAGTTTGAATGTTTATCCTAAAGCCAAAATTTACAGCTGTGCTTACTTTATGAGGAAATGAAAACTTCTGGAATTGGGCCAAAAATCCTGGGAATTACCAGTAAAGGTCTTGGGGGTTATCTAAGACAATATAAAACTAACTGAAATGATTATGATCCAGGTATGCTGGGGTCTTTTATGACTGTTTTATAAGCTGATAAGCTGATGTAGTTTTTTTGTTTTTTTGAGACAGAATCTCGCTCCCTCGCCCAGGCTGAAAGTGCAGTTGCGCAATCTCAGCTCACTGCAACCCCCACATCCCAGGTTCAAACAATTCTCTTGATCTTTGTAGAGATGGGGTTTCACCACGTTGGCCAGGCTGGTCTTGAACTCCTTACCTCAGGTGATCCGCTCGCCTCGGGCACGGTAGCCCACGCCTGTAATCCCAGCACTTTGGGAGGCCAAGGCAGGCAGATCACTTTAGCCCCAGAGTTTGAGACCAGCCTGAGGAAAGTGGTGAAACCCCGTCTCTACCAAAAAACCAAAACAAAACAAAAACAGAAATTAGCCAGGCATGGTGGTGTGCACCTATAGTCCCAGTTATAGGAAGCTGAATTGGGAGGATTGCTTCAGCCTGGGAGGCGGAGGTTGCAGTGAGCTGTGATCATGCCACTGCACTCCAGTCTGGGCAAAAGAATGAGACCCCGTCTTAAAAAAAAAAAAAGGAGGGGGGCGACCTAAATGCTCTATATTCTTCATATGTACATGTATGATGCAGAGTCACTCACTTCAAGTGGTGACTTGTGTTCCTTTTTGCTTTGTATCTAAATATCTTGAAATGAGGCTTATAGGGTATAGGTACAGATAAGCCTCTTACTATCATATAAACAATGCATCAATTATATAAAAACAGAATCAAATGTTACAGGGGGACCCCAACATAAGAAAAACATAAACCATCTTCTATCTTACGTAAAATGTGCAAGTAGTAAAGAATAGTGGTAAGAAAGAGAATATGGTTATTTTTTGCATATTTTCCCTTTAACTTTTGTTTTTCATGGAGTGTGTGTGTGTGTGTGTGTGTGTGTGTGTGTGTGTGTGTACATCAGCTTGGTCGGGCACGGTGGCTAACACCAATAATCCCAGCACTTTGGGAGGCCAAGGCGGGTGGATTACCTGAGGTCAGGAGTTCAAGACCAGCCTGGCCAACACGGTGAAACCCCATCTCTACAAAAATACAAAAATTAGCCAGGTATCATGGCAGGTGCCTGTAATCCCAGCTATTCAGAAGGCTGAGGCAGGAGAATTGCTTGAACCTGGGAGGCGGAGGTTGCAGTGAGCCGAGATAGCATCATTGCACTCCAGCCTGGGCGACAGAGCAAGGCTCCATCTCAAAACAAAAACAGAAATAAAACAACAACAACAAAAAAAAGACAACTGCCCAACTAGACAGCAAGCACATGCCCACACAACTATACTACTATGTGAACAACACAGGGAACTGTGGAGTGACTTGACTTGCCTTGCTGAGAAACAGCTAAAGGAAAATCTCTTACAGCAATTGAGCAATTAAGTCTGTTACTCAGTTTTGAACAGTTTTAGTTTTATTATATTATGGGTATGTTTTTATATCATATGGTAGAAATGTAAATAGTAAATGTAAAATAGAAAGGAGGTTAAAATGACTAAAAACCAGTCAGAGAATCTACCAAGCTATACGAAAAAGGTTATATTTAAATAAGTTCAATGTTACAGTATTGGTATTTGGTAGGTTTTCTTATAAGGTTCCCCTATCCATTTTGCTGTAATTAATAATCAAATAATGTATTGGCCAGGGAAAAATTATGTATGCTGTCAGGATAAATCAGGTCAAAATGCTTTTCAATGTTACTACTGAAATTGCTTTTGGTACAACTGTATGACTATCAAAGGTTATGTACAACGCACAGCTCTACCCAGACACTCATCCTTGCCCTGTTCTCAAAATATCATAAAAGAAACAAGACTCTTTAGCACTCTGTTTTTCAAACTGTAGGTCAAAATCTGTTAGTGAGTTGTAAAATCAATTTAGTCACCATTGGCAATACAACAGAATAGAGAATCAAGAATGAACATGCATCAAACCAGAAGGTTTGTACTGTGAAACGTTTGCTTCAGGTATCTTTATGCATACATGCACACACAGGAAAATGGATTTCTTACTGAGATACTGTTAAAAGAGTCTGAACACCATAGGCTTAGTGGAATAGCTGTCTCCAATCTTGGGGCTGGGCATGTGCGCACAAAGACTTGAGGGATATTCTCAAACAGTCCAGTGGCGTGTGGAGGGAGACGTACATGGTGTAATGACAATTTGTGGGTTACAGTGACGTAAAGGTTTAAGAAATGAGTTAACAGATTCAAAACACTAAGTAATTAAACATTCCTGCCTCTTCCCCACCCAGGCTTATCAAACATAGCTCAATCTCTGGGTTCAGACCTTCCCAGCCAGGTAGGTCCTAGCCTCCTTTTCCACTTCTAATTTGCCCTGGCCTGTCCTCCACCCAACACTCCATGCTCCCCTCAGGGAACAACAGGCCTTTATTCTCCACTCCAGATCTCTGCACCTGTCCTCCCCCTAGCCTGGAAGGCTTCTCCTATTATCCACTGGTCCCTTTCATACACTCCAGCATCCAGCTGTGCACTTGCTAGCTCGTGACTGGTTGGTCCCTCTGCTAAAGACCACTGCAATAACCCCTACTTGTGGCTGGGGTCATGTTTTGCTCACTGTACTTCCATAGGGTGTTCAACGTCATGCCTTGTACTTAGTAGGCTCCCCATACATTGTTATTTTTAAAAAAAACACATTTCAGATGTGTTTAAATAATTTTGTTACAAAGATTCAATATAGGGTGGCTGTGGTGGCACACGACTGTAATCCCAGTGCTTTGGGAGGCTGAGGTAGGAGGATCACTTGAGCCCAGGAGTTTGAGGCTGCAGTGAGCGATGATCATACCACTGTACTCCAGCCTTGGCAACAGAATGAGACTGTCTCAAAAACCAAAAATTCAACATGCATCCCTTATCAGTACCACTGTGGTAGCCTAGGGGAGTCACTCAACTGCCACCATATTACTTGTGGCTTCACATAACCCAGCTATTTTAGCCCCTTTTCTTTTTTTTTTTTTTTGAGACGGAGTTTCACTCGTGCTACCCAGGCTGGAGTGCAATGGCGCGATCTCGGCTCACCGCAACCTCCACCTCCCGGGTTCAGGCAATTCTCCTGCCTCAGCCTCCTGAGTAGCTGGGATTACAGGCACGCACCACCATGCCCAGCTAATTTTTTGTATTTTTAGTAGAGACGGGGTTTTACCATGTTGACCAGGATGGTCTCGATCTCTTGACCTCGTGATCCACCTGCCTCGGCCTCCCAAAGTGCTGGGATTACAGGCGTGAGCCACCTCACCCAGCCTTAGCCCCTTTTCTTGAGGTTTACATGAGCCAAGGATATACAAGGCCATCTAGGGCTCTTTATGTTTTGTTACATAGAATTTTAAACATGTTTGAAAATAGATGGCTGGGTGCGGTGGCCCACACCTGTAATCCTAGCATTCTGGAAGACCAAGGCAGGTAGATTGCTTGAGCTCATGAGTTCAAGATCAGCCTGGGCAACATGGTAAAACCCCATCTCTACAAAAAAATTTAAAAATTAGCTGGGCATGGTGGTGCACACCTGTAAGTTCCAGATAATCAGGAGGCTGAGATAAGAGGCTGGCTTGAGCACGGGAGGCAGAGGTGCAGTGAACTGAGATCGTGCCACTGCACTCTAGCCTAGGCAACAGAGCCAGATCTTAGAAACAAAACAGAAAGAAGAAAGAAAATGAGTACAACTCCATGTACCCATTCCCAGTTTTTCAGTAATTTTCAGCTCATGGTTAATCTTGTAAATAACTATTTTTTGAAAAAATGTGTAATATGACTCCAATCTAGAACCTGTCAATAATAGGCCTTGAAGATCCACAAGAGAAGTTACCAGACTCTATGGGGTGCAAGTGGTATCAAAATAAACTTGTGTTGGGCTGGGCTGTAAAGATAAGGTACCCAGGACAAGCACTGCCTGGGAGTTACAAAAATCAAAACATATCTGATTGGTTGGAGCCAAGAGTCAAGGGGTCCAAAATCTAACTATGAAATGGGATCACTATGCCGGGAGTGGTGGCTCATGCATGTAATCCCAGCACTTTGGGATGCTAACATGGTGAAACCCCATCTCTACTAAAAATACAACAATTACCCGGGCATGGTGGCATGCACATATAGTCCCAGCTACTCAGGAGAATGAGGCAGGAGAATTGCTTGAACCCAGGAAGTGGAGGTTGCAGTGAGCTGAGATTATGCCACTGTACTCCAGTCTGGGTGACAGAGCAAGATTGTCTCAAAAAAACCCCACAAAATTAAAAAAAAAAAAAAAAGGGGGGGGTGTCCCAGCTGAGCCACTGGGTGAGCTCCGCCCAGCCCCAACAAAAAAAGAACAAAAACAACAACAAGAAAAGGGTAAAAGACTCAGGTAGAATTACAACAAAGTCTTGAGTCCTTGGCTCTGAATCATCATCCATCAGTCTTGTCTATGTCCTCAACTACAACAGTAACCCTAGTGCTCCAGAGTAAGTGATAACCGTACCCTCAGACAAAAATAAAAATTAAAGCCTGGGCATGGTGGCTTATGCTTGTAATCCCAGCACTTTGGGAGGCTGAGGCTGCTGGATCACCTGAGGCAGGAGTTTGAGATCAGCCTGGCCAACAAGGAGAAACCCTGTCTACTAAAAAATACAAAAATTAATCTAAGTCATGGCACCAAAAATATAATAAATAAATAAATAAAAATAAATTAATTAAAAAATTAGCTGGGCATGGTGGCAGGCGCCTGTAATACCAACTACTCAGGAAGCTGAGGCAGGAGAATAGTTTAATTTGGGAGGCGGAGGTTGCAGTGAGCCAAGATTGCGACACCGCACTCCAGCCTGGGTGACAGAGAGACTCCATCTCAAAAAAAAAAAAAAAAAGAAAAATAATAATAAAAATAAATATACAAACAAACAGATAAAAATTTAAGTAGAGCTAGCAAGGCCGGGCACAGTGGCTCATGCCTATAATCCCAGCACTTTGGGAGGCTGAGGCAGGTGGATCACTTGAAGTCAGGAGTTCAAGACCAGCTTGCCCAACATGGTAAAACCCCGTCTCTATTAAAAATACAAAAATTAGCCAGGTGTGGTGGCGCATGTCTGTAATTCCAGCTACTTGGGAGGATGAGGCAGGAGAATCACCTGAACATGGGAGATGGAGGGTGCAGTGAGCCAAGATCGTGCTACTGCACTCCAGACCGGGTGACAGAGTGAGACTCCATCTCAGAAAAAAAAAAAAAAAAAAAAAAAGTAGGGCTAGTGAAATGTTTATAATCAGGTTTAGTTAGTGTCACATGTACAGATCAGTAATGTATTTATAATAATACTAGGCCGGGCGTGGTGGCTCACGCCTGTAATCCAAGCATTTTGGAGGCCAAGGCGGGCGGATCACCTGAGGTCGGGAGTTCAAGACCGGCCTGACCAACATGGTGAAACCCTGTCTTTGGAAAAAAAAAAAAAGTTAATAAAATAATACTACATCTGGTCTACTTTTTAGGGTGTAAAAGTATTTAATTTCATTTTATTTTTCCCTTTTTCATTTTTCAGTTGTGAAAGCAGTTTGTATATATTTGGAAGAATGTTTCCTATTTGTTGAATAAACCATTCATTTAATAAATGCAGTAGACTATTAGATTGAGCACTAAATAATGCTCAAAGGATCATACGGTTTTTTTCCTCCACACTAAACCCACAGACATGAAGAATATCTGGTAGCTTCCAGGATGTGAGAAAGGAATGTGCCTTTTCCCACTCCTGGCCTTTGGGTACTGTCCTGAGCATGGGATGCTGGGAGTGGGCCTGCCTTGGCCATCTTGCTATCTGCATGGCAGTGGCGGAGGATAGCTGAAGGAAGCAACTAGAGAACCCTGGACCCGCCACCTTGCTCTGTGAGAAGCCCCTTCCAATGTTGATTTTAATTACTTGCAACTTTTTGGTCTCCCTCTCCACCCTACCCCGATCTGTTCCCACCCCAATCTGTTCGCTAGTTCTCAATCTTGGCTGCACACTGCAATCTCCACTGATGCTCCCTTGACTGCACCCTCAGATATTCTGATTTAACTGGTCCTGGGTGCAACCTGGCTGGCATGAGACTACTAAAAACTCCCCAGGTGAATCCAATGAGTAACCAGGCTGAGAACCAATGATCTAACTGTAAGTCATCTCTTTTCCCTTTGTAACTGTTTCTACCTGATACTGTGGTTGGCTACATCTGTTTCTTCCTTCTCCTACTAGAATGTAGGCTCCAGATGGCCTTCCAAACAATCCAAGTGGCCCTTCACACTCCAGGTGACAAGTACCCATTGCTGATCAAAGTAGCAGAGTCACACCTTTCTTGGAATTTAGGTTCTACAGTCAATGCTTATGGCACCCAATGAGTCAAAAACACCCTTGGCAACTCCAAAGGAAGGCTCTGCCCTGGAACCTGAAGTACTGTTTCCCCATCACCATCCCGGGAGACAGTTTCCTCCTGGGCCAGAACAGAAAGCTGCCTCCCCCACCAGCCATCAGAGGAAGCAGGAGGCTTATGTTTAGGGGCCACCTTGCATAAACACACATTTAAACATGTGCCTCACCCTTAGCACAGCAAGATGCTCACGCCATGAACAGCCCACAGGAACCAGAGTGACCGACCCTCCAGGAGGTACACACCTCCCTCCCATCCCGCCCACTCCTGAGCATATGGTTCTCACATCTACCAGTGGGTGGAATCACCCACACCATTTAAACTTTTTATTTTGTCAAGATGTAGAGCTGAATTCATGTGATTTACCATATGAGCAGTGTCCCTCTGCTGCACAATTATAGCCAGCTCAAGCAGGTCCTCTCCTTCTACCTGCCCAGCAAACGGCTCTCTCCTTCACTGACCCACCGCCCTCCCTTTTAAAGGCTGATGCTCCCTAGGACTCTATCCTTGGTGATTCTCATTAACTCTTCTCCCCAGTGGCTCTCAGCCCTATTAAGGGCTCCTGATCCGTAAAAAAAAAAAAAAATACCCCTGAGACCTCCCCTCCCCAGTTAACAGGGATGTGGCCCAAGAGGTTCCCTACTTCTACTTTGAGTGGGGGCAGAAGAAGAGAAAGACCTTATCTAGGACTTGGGGGCAGAGCTTGCAGAGGACAAACGGACACAGTAAATGTGCAATAGGTTATTTTCTTGAATGAATGGATTCATAATAAGAATGGGACTTCCACCAGCTTCCAAAGGACCCTCCCCTCCTCTCAGATATATTCTGACGCCTAAATTTCACCTGCTCATCTAGGATCCCAGGCCAGGCCTTCTGCCACACCAAGCTACACCAAGCTCAGCAGTACTCACAGGCCTTTAATCTGTAACTGCCTGGCCACACTCTGTCACCTCCCCAGGATGGTGGGGAGGGATGAAGATGTATAGCCAGGTAGGCCGCACCAACTCTAAGACCAAGAGGGAAGGACTGGGGTCAGGCTGGGGCCTGGGCAGAGGGCTCCCGGCCCCAGGCGATGAGGGAGTTGCTGGCTTGGGCAAGCTCGGCGATGGACACCCGGCCCCGCTGTCGGATGAAGTTGGCCACGGCGGCCAGTTCCTCTGGGGTTATGTAGATGAACTTGCCCCGGTCGTCAATCACACCTGTGGGGACATGTCGGTTGTGGGGCTGAGCCCTCCTGGACCCTCCCCACCTGGCCTGAGAATGCCCACCTACTCCTTCACAGCTGGCTCAGGGCCCTTCAGGTCTCCTGCCTGCCTGGCCTTTCCTGGCTGCACCCAGTCCTGCTAGGAGAATCAAATCAGCCTGCCCTGCCTGTCGTCTCCCACTGCCTCCATCTCCAGGCCACAGCATGTCCTCGCTGTAACTGCATCCAGCTTCTCAGTGCCCCTCGTTGCATACCCCCCCCCATCTGGGGTGGTCATCCTGCCTCTGCCACACATCCCTGCAGCCCCTGTGGCTAGACACTCTCCAAGGCCAGGCCTGCAGCGAGTGACTCTCATTCTCTCACCTGTTACAGTCCCCTCAGCCAGCAGGTCCTGGATGCGATTTATGGTGTCCTATGAGAAGAACAATTCTCAGAGTAGAGATAGGCACCAATGTCCCCAGAAAAAGCACTGAAACTCCCCTCCCACTACAGCCAAATCTCATTCTTTCCCTCTCATGCCAGCCCCCAATTATGACTCTGTGCTTTGCCTTTGGAAGGGCCCTGGGTAGAAGGGGCTCTGGTCCTGGGTCTTGAAAGACCCCCAAAAGAGGATCTCTTTCTTTAGGAGTCAGGCAGTGGCAATGTTTGACAACATAGGCTGGTGCAGTCTGTGCAAGAGAGTTGTCAGGGTAACTGATTTGAGCTGCTTTGGTCACAGGGGCTGGCAGAGTGATGGGATTTGTTTATTTTTTTTTCCTGCCTGTTCTTCCATCCATTAAAAACACAGGATTCCTAGGATGCCAGGAGACTTCTGTGCACTACTCACTCTTGGTTGGGGACAGGGTAGATGATACATCAAGACTCTGTCTTTAGGGCAGGTCCTCTCTGCTAGCCACACATATCCCTGGCCACACTGTACACAGCAGGCCACGTTCCAGGGCTTACCTGAGTGCGTAGGCCCACCTGGGAAGCCAGGTCTTCCAGGAGCACAACCTTGGACTGCTACAAAAAGGAGGAGGAAAAGAGAGAGAGGCTGAGCTTGGGCAAATCCCTCTAAGCATAAGCACCCTCCAGGTTTGCACTCTGATCTGATCCGTTCTGTACACATTCCTGTGGGACAGCCTTGCTCTCCTGACACACATACACATACACACACACTCACAACCACCCATTGACAGAGACACGCACAACCATAAACCCTCTCATTCCCCTTCTTTCGAGCAGGAAATCTACCCGAAACCACCACCTGCCTCATGGGCCCTGTCCCGGACTCCGAGACATGCATGAGTGGACATCAGTGCACAGCTGTCACCATCCTCTGCATCTAGCCATCTCTTTTTAACATCATGGACAAGTTGAAGGGGATGCACCACAGAGAGGAAGGAGGCGGTAATAGTCACCAAAAGCTATTTTAAATAACTGTCGCCAGGACTTATGTTTGCTGAGGACCTGCTAGAACAAGGCCCTGAGACGGCAGGAAGGACACACGCTGAACAAGCCATAGCCCCCACCCTGGAGCTCACAGTCTGGCTGGTGAGACAGGTGAGCACATGGACAAGAGGGAGAGCAGATAAAGACCCAAGCAAGCCAAGGTCTCTCAGTAGAGGCTGTGGGGGCCCACCCCTGCCTTGCCTTTGCCTGCCGCCCCACAGGCCTGGTCTCTAACAACCTGACACACCCACACTCTTTATCCGTCCTCTTCATACCATGTGAGGCACTGAGCCCACTTAAAATCACTGTCACTAGGCTGGGTACGGTGGCTCACGCCTGTAATCCCAGCACTTTGGAAGGGTGAGGCAGGCAGATCACGGGGTCAGGAGATCAAGACATCTGGGCTAACATAGTGAAACCCTGTCTTTACTAAAAATGGAAAAAATTAGCTGGGTGTGGTGGCATGCACCTGTAATCTCAGCTACTCGGGAGGCTGAGGCAGGAGAATCGCTAGAACCTAGGAGGCAGAGGTTGCAGTGAGCCAAGATTGTGCCACTGTACTCCAGCCTGGGCGACAGAGCGAGAATCCGTTTCAAAAAGAAAAGATAAAAAAAATCAGTGTCGGCCGGGCGCGGTGGCTCAAGCCTGTAATCCCAGCACTTCGGGAGGCCAAGGCGGGTGGATCAGGTCAAGAGATCGAGACCATCCTGGTCAACATGGTGAAACCCCGTCTCTACTAAAAATACAAAAAATTAGCTGGGCATGGTGGCACGTGCCTGTAATCCCAGCTACTCAGGAGGCTGAGGCAGGAGAATTGCCTGAACCCAGGAGGCGGAGGTTGCGGTGAGCCGAAATCGCGCCATTGCACTCCAGCCTGGGTAACAAGAGCGAAACTCCGTCTCAAAAAAAAAAAAAAAAAATCAGTGTCACTAACACTGCTGAATGCTTTCCCGCACAGCCATGTTCCACGCTCCACGTGCTTCCTCATACCCTCAGCAGAAACCTGAGTTCCCAAGGGTGCAGCGAACGGTCCATTGCTGTGTCCACACAGGCACCTACCCCCACTGCCCCAACAGACAGCACAGGACTTGGGAAAAGGCAGTCCTTTTGCATCTCTGTGAATCCTCCATCACAAATGAGCTGGGGGAGGACTGACACAGTGACACCTCCCTGACTGCAGATAGCATGTGACCTGTTTGAAATGCCAAACCGTATGTGCAAGCAGGAAGGCAAGCTCTGAGAGGCAGCTGGGCCAGGATGGGCAAGGACAACGTGACCTGGTCAGCTGGCCTCTACCTACAAAACAGGGATCAGGCACTAGGCTTTCAGTGAGTGTGGTGCAGAAACATGAAGTCGCCCCAGGTGGTCCCTGAAGACCTCGCCTGAGGTGCCGCTGGAGCTAAAACATTTGATAAAACAAGCTGGGTATGGTGGTGGACACCTGTAGTCTCAGCTACTCGGGAGGCTGAAGTGGGAAGATGGCCTGAGCCCAGCCATGGTCAGACAGAAGAATGGAACAAGATAGAGTGAACCATACGCTTCTCTTAAATGATGCTGGGTGCAGGCATGCTCTTCCAGTACTGAAATCTTAAGACAAAAGGGCCTATCCCCTTGGAGCAAGGAGGAAAGCAGGCAGATTGAATTTCAGAAGTCTTCCTTTTCCCTGCAAGATAGCAGCTCTAGAAAAATCAGCCAGCACAGGCTGGAAAAACTTTTTCAAGACAGTCTCACTCTGTCACCCAGGCTGGAGTGCAGTGGCACCATCTTGCCTCGCTGCAACCTCCATCTCCTGGGTTCGAGTGATTCTCCTGCCTCAGTCTCCTGAGTGGCTGGGACTTCAGGCGTGCAGCACCATGCCCAGATAATTTTTGTATTTTTAGTAGAGATGGGGTTTCAACATGTTGCCCAGGCTGGTCTCAAACTCCCAAACTCAAGTGGTCCGCCCACCTCGGCCTCCCAAAGTGCTGGGATTACAGGCATCAGCCACTGCGCCCAGACAAGCTGGAAAAACTTCTAAGCTTCACAAAAGTTTGGAGAACTCCCCTAGAATGGCGCCTTCAGGGAGCCGCTGAAAGTGAGGGCTAGAAGTGGGGACCTTTCTTATGGTTTCTGCAGAGTAAAGGGGAATGCTGAAGCTGACCCCCTCCTCTAATTCCGCCTGGAAAGGCTTCCTGGGAAGGGGCTTCAGGACCATCTTGCTGCCTACTGGGTAGATGGAGACAAGTTCCAAACAGCAGCAGGCAAGTGTGAGAGCCATCCTGCCCGGCTAAAGCCCCCTCATCAAATGTGCCCAGGTGGAGAAAGGGCTCCATGAGAGGGGAATGCACACAGCCTGAGCAGACAGAACCCTCTGGAAGCTGCCAGCATTTCCCCTGCTTAGGAACCCCAGACTCAAGGCTGTGAGCCGAGCCCCTCACTGCTGGCAGGCATCTAAACCCTGCTCTCTTTCAGGAGAGGTGGCGGGAGGATTATGCAAGCCCTGGCTCCTTGGCAGCCCCTAGTAGCACCCCCACCACCACCCCCGCTCCCTCTGCACTCCTTCCCTTAGCCGCCTCTGCAACTCTGAGTTGCACTTGAAAACCTCTCCCCTGACTGCATCCTTCGTGGGAGAGAAGTTGCTTAGCAGCAAAGCAAAGTAGGATGTGCTTATGCAACCTGGCGCGGCATCGAGGTGGCCTGCGTGGTGGCTGCAGACAGAAGGGGACACACTGCCGCCCCATCCTAGACTCAAAGGAAACACCATCGTGTTTTCCCTGAAAGACCCAAGTTCCCAGTCAGAAGCACATGGCAGAGGACGCTTGTTTCAACTCAGTGGAGCCTCACTGTGACAGAACTGACAGAAAACACATGTGAGGAGACTTGAAAACACACTGACTCACTGAGCGTGGGGTCTGAAGAGCAGGGAAACTGTCAAACTGAGTGTGAGGAAGTGATCAAAGGCTCGTGCATCCCACACAGACCCAGGTCCTTCTCCACCTTTGGGGCTGGAGGGGGGGAAATGCTCCTGGCCAGGACCCCACAGTTCTGCCCCTCTGGGCCCCCCTGCCCACTCCTGCATGAGCCCGAGTGCACCACCTGCAGCCCCCAACATGCACACGCCAGGCAGGGAGCTGACACTCAGGCTCTGTTCAGTGGAGTCTTACCTTGATGTAGTTGATGAACTCTGTCAGGAAGCTCTGGGACTAGAGAAGCAGAGAAATCAGGGTGAGCACCCCTTAGCAGGGCCACAGAGTTCTGTACCCATCCACCCAAGTACCACCTACTCACTTGAGGGCCACCTGCCTGCAGCCTGCCTTGGGCCCGCCCAACCACCTGCGAGTACGGCTTGCCTACACAATCAGCAGAGTCTTCCAGGGTGAGGGTTTCGGAGGCACTAGCCTCTGCTGAGGACAAAGCCTCTGGCCACCAAAGTCTGCTGGTACTGATGCCCATCCACCTCTCACTGGCTAGGGGCGTCTGGGATGGGGTGGCTGGTCTTGCGTCTGGCATAGGCAGCGCTGATAGGTGCAAAGAGGGGCTTCCCAGGGGCAGCAGGCCCACCTGTTCCTCAGTCATGGTCTCTCCCACGCCCTCCTCCTCCACCACAAAGGTCTCCTTCAGTTTCAGGTACTCCTCATGCTCCCGCTGGGCCTGCTCCTCACGGGCCTTCCTCTCCTCCTCCTCCTGTGGACACAGAAGGCAAAAGTCGGCTATTGGTGGTAGGTGCCCACCATCCCTGTTCTGGTTGCTGCTACCCCTGCAGGACACCAGGGCATACAGCCCAGCCTTTACTCAGAGAGAGAGCTCTTTCAAAACCAATGTTCCTCCATCCCCCAAGATAAACAATGGGCCGAGGCCCCTCTTGTCACCAGCGTCACCATCACCTGGACGAATGCTGTTCAGCCCTTTCTCCTGCCCTCCCTGCTCAGAAGATCTTAGCAAAAATCTATTGAAAACCCAGCCATGACCCCACCCTACAATACCCTCCAATCACCGGCCCCACCCTCTCCCTGTGTAACTCACCAAGCATACCCCATCACGTCCAAACTTCATGAGCAAATGTGGAGCCTGCATTTCCTCACCACCCACTCACCCAGTCAGCCCACTCCAGTCTGGCTTCTGTGTTACCAGTTCTACAAAACAACTCCTGCCACAGTCTCACCCATGCCCCCACTCACCAAACTCAAGGGACAACCTTCAGCTCTCATATGCCTGTCCTCTCAGTGGATCCTTCTTTCCTCCCTTGGCTTCCAGATCCCACCCTCTCCTGGATTTCCTCCTGCTCCTCAGGCCATTCTTCCCGCCTCCTTCATCATTCAGCCCTGCCTCTTCTCTCTCCTCCACATTCTCTGGGCCACCTCACCCATGCCCAAAGCATCAACCCCTTCCTTGCCAGTGACTACCACACTTGTATCCCCACCCAAATCTCTTCTCCCAAACACACAATGGCCCATGTGACACATCTACTGGCCCATCCCATCTCACAGGCACCAGACAGACCCTAGGACCTACTCTTCTAAGTCTGGACCTCCTCCTGGGTCCCTGGCTCCATGAATTAACACAGCCAACTGGTCAGAAATGAGGTCCTATTGACCACTTCTTTCTCTAACTTCCAGAAAACTCCCCAGTCTGTCTGTGTTGCTCCATCACTAGCACCTGGAATGACAGCCTCCCTCAACGCAACACATTTTCCAGAGCACTCAGAAATAATCTTCTTAAAACGGGAAGCTAAAGCTGGGGCAATATACAAGATGGGTCTGGGGCATCTTGTAATGCCAGAAACTAAGTGCTCAAAAAACAAAACAGGTACGTGTTAAAGGTACTTTGGAGCCAACCGAAAAGGCTCCTAATGGTCAAAGCTGGAACAATCTGAACAGCCTAATAAATAACATGTCACTGGATTACAACACAAAGTACAAAATAAATACTCATGAGTCTATACAGATATAATATAATGACTGGCCGGACACAGTGGTTCACGCCTGTAATCCTAACACTCTGGGAGGCTGAGGTGGGTGGATCACTTGAGGTCAGGAGCTTGAGACCATCCTGGCCCACATGGTGCAACCCCATTTCTACTAAAAATACAAAGATTAGCTGGATGTGGTAGTAGGTGCTTATAATCCCAGCTACCTAGGAAGTTGAGCAGGATGATCACTTGAACCTGGGAGGCAGAGGTTGCAGTGAGCCCAGACTGCGCCACTGCACTCCAGCCTGGGCGACAGAGTGAGACTCTTGTCTCAAAAAAAAAAAAAAAGACTGCATAAATATTTAATGAATAAGGAAGGAGAGACCTATCTCCTATAAAAGATTTCCAAATAATTTATGTAAGAACTCTAACTCCCCAACCCTTAAGTGTGGGCTGTACAGAGTGACTTCTTTCCAAAGAAATATGGGAAGAGGGGAAAGAAGCAGTTACATTACAGTGGAGAAAGCTGGCAAACACAACTGCAGCCAGGCGACCAAGGTTAACAACATTAGGGATAAGTGAAGCGGGTAACTTGCATGTTTAGCATGTTGCATTGAAGATGGAACTTCACTATGGTCTTCTTCACTCAAATCCATAACCCCAGTCTAACCATGAGAAAAACATCAACCAACTCAAATCAAGGGACCTTCTACAAACTACTTGCCCAGCACTCCTCAAAATTGTTAAGGCTGGGCATGGTGGCTCACACATGTAATCCTAGCAATTTGGGAGGCTGAGGCAAGCAGATCACAAGGTCAGGAGATTGATAAAATCTGAATCATGGGGCCAGTTATGGTGGCTCCCATCCATAATCCCAGCGTTCTGGGAGGCCAAGGGAAGAGGACTGCTTGAGTCTAGGAGTTCAAAAGCAGCCTGGGCAACATGGTGAAACCCAATCTCTACAAAAACAAACAAACAAACAAACAAAAAAACCCACAAAAATTAGCCAGGCATCATGGCGCATACCTATAGTCCCAGCTATTCAGGGGGAGGGGGAATTGAGGTGGGAGGATTGCTTGAACCTGAGAGGCAGAGGTTGCAGAGAGCCAAGATCATGCCGCTGCACTCCAGCCTGGGCAACAGAGCAAGACCCTGTCTCAATCAATCAATTAATCAATCAATCAAAATCTGAATAGTGTTAGAGTTTAGTTAATAATGTGTCAATGTTATTTGTGAGGAATGTACCAAAGTGAGGTAAGATAAGGGAAACTGGGTACAGGAGAGAAGAGCAGGATATTTAAGGTACATTAGGTGGGACCAATATTCAGAAAGGTAAAAAATTCTCTCTGCTAATGCCTCCCCCATGCTGTATTCTGACTCATCAGCCACAGCACCCATATTGAGGTTTTCTGCCATCCAGGATCCTGGGACAACAGGCCAGTCAGAGGTCATAGGACTTCCCAGCTAGGGCAGCCTTGGCTCTAACCCTATGCCCCCCACATCTTCATGCTGTTCCCTTTTTTGGAAACCTGGTTCTCAGAACAAAGGAAGCATCTGGCAAACAAATGTTCATTAGCCACCTTTACTGTAGTAACCCCCATTCCCTGAGCACCTCCTCTATGCCAGGCCCTCATGCATCCACCATCTCTTTTTCTCTTTTTTTCTGAGACAAAATCTTGCTCTGTCACCCAGGCTGGAGTGCAGTGGCACGGTCTCAGCTCACTGCAACCTCCACCTCCAGGTTCAAGCAATTATCCTGCCTCAGCCTCCCGAGTAGCTAGGATTACATGCATGCACCACCATGCCCAGCTATTTTTTTTTGTATTTTTAGTAGAGACGAGGTTTCACCATGTTGGCCAGGCTGGTCTCAAATTCCTGACCTCGTGATCCGCCCGCCTCAGGTTCCCAAAGTGCTGGGATTACAGGCATGAGCCACCGCGACCAGCCCATCCACCATCTCTTACAATGACCTTTAACATCCTTTAGGCCTTCGGGATCCAGACCCCCCATTACCTCTCTACCATCTTCTCCTCCTCTCCTGGCTTTATCTGCCAGCCACCCTGCTCACCTCGTGTTCCTCACATGCTTCCCCCAAGTTCAGTAGTCATGTGCACAAGAATCCCCACTCCAGGCTCTGCTTTTCAGCAGCAGCTTTCCCAGGCTGTGCTGGAGCAAATAAACCAGGACATGACCTTGTGCCAGGTCTATGGCCCACTTTGTATGTTGGAGGTGCCAGGGAGCTGCATAGGAAGCAAGACTGCCTGGTCAAGGGTCAGGGGTCAGAGTTGGGGCTGGCCTCACCTTCTGCTCCTCCTCTAGGCGAAGCCGCTCCTCCTCCTTCTTCCACTCAGCTTCACGCTGGGACTCGAGTCGTTTCCGCTCCTCACGTTCAGCCTCCTCTGCCTGGAGAGAGGCCTTCATAGGGGCACATCCCTCACCCCCAGCTAGAGTGTGGTCACCTCCCAGACAGACTAGGGAATGCAATGCCTGGGCCAGGGCACAGACCAAGGCAGCAGGAGACAGAGTCTCCCCCATTCTGTATTCTGGCTTATCAGCCACAGCAAGCAGCAGCCACCAGCCTAGCAGGCAAGGAGCCCTGAGTCTGCCTTAGGGAAAAGGGAAGGTGGGGCCCTTTCCCACTTCCCAGAGCTGTACCCCATCCCTCCAGCTTGCCTCACGCTGGGCCTTTCGTGCTTGTTTCTCCTCCAGCTTCCGCAGTTTCTTAGCTCCAATTTTCCCTGACAGGTGAGTTTCTGCTGGCTTCTCAATGCCTTCTTCCTCCTGGGCTGGGTATGGTCAAAGGATGACAGAGAGGACTTATGATGACAGATCCCCCACCCCTCATCCCTCTCCTAATAGCGGGGTCCCTTCCATCCACCTGCCAATGTTACTGGCTCAGCTCTGCCCTCCAGAGGCATCTACCATGAATGCATCTGTGTGTGTGCATGAATATGCAGGAATGGGAGAATGGTGAGGGGCCCATGGGGCAAGGGAACAGATGAGAACTTTAGATACTGCATAGCCATAACGAGGGAGGTAACAGGTTAAAATAAGCAAGTGTTGGCTGGGTGTGGTGGCTCACGCCTGTAATCCCAGCACTTTGGGAGGCCAAGGTGGGCGGATCATGAGGTCAGGAGTTCGAGACCAGCCTGGCCAACATAGTGAAACCCCATCTCTATTTAAAAAAAAAAAAAAAGGCCAGGCGCTGTGGTTCATGCCTGTAATCCTAGCACTTTGGGAGGCCAAGGTGGGTGGATCACCTGAGGTGAGAAGTTCAAGATCAGCCTGGCCATCATGGTGAAACCCCATCTTTATTTTAAAAAAAGAAAAAAAAAAAGTGTTTCACAGTCACAGATAGGGCTTCCTGGGCTTTAGAGTTCTCTGGCTTCTGTCTCTGTGCCAAACCCCTAGAGAAGGGAAGTCCCACGGGGAAATTCATCCTGTCTCAAATCTGACTTCCTTCTCACTACAGTCAGGAGTTGCTGAGGATTCTGGGCTTAGTCCCTGGCCAGGATTATCCCTTTGCCCACCAAAGTCTGGCTGAAAAGACAGTACCAACACCATGACTACCTCAGGGCCAGCTGCAAGTTCAAGACCCACTGATGCCTGTGCAGCAAGGGTCTCTGAACCCAAGTCTGTGCCAGAAGGTATGGCAAAGAAAGGGCCTCTTTGTGAGCTAAGGGGATAATCCCCAAGGGTAAAAGGCAAAAGCCTCAAATGCCCTCAGTTTCTGAGAAAGGCCCAGATACTCCCTCCTCAGGCTCAAGTCAGCCATCAAGTACTGGAAAAGCCAATCCTGAGGGCTCTCCTGGTCTCCCAGAAGCAGGGACATAGAGGCCTCTGTGTCAACAGAACGTCTCTAGCTTTAAACTGTTGTTTTGGGGTTGCAGGTGACCCCGCTCCAGGAACTGCAGAAGCTCTTGGCCAGGCACTCTGCCTGTAGGGTGAAATCCTCAGAGAATGAGTGTGCCCATATCAGGAAGGGTGTGAGGACAGAAGGGGTGAACTGAGGAATATTCTGAGTCAATCTGAAGACCCTTGCCCTCCTGCTTGGACACTGAGAGCCAAGATGAAGGAAGAGAGAGTTGACCCAGTGGAACAAAGGCCAGGTCTCAATTCTCCTCCTACTCCACCTTGTGGCTCCCAGATGTCCTTCCCACACTGAGGCTTCACAGCCTACTCTCCCACTTAGCTTTGGGGGCCCCTTTATCACCCCTTCCAACCCAAAACCTTTCCCCACCAGGCTGGGCCCCTCTCACCTAGGACAACAGCTTCTTCCTCATTCTCATCTGCTTCTGCCCAGGTCACCCGCTGGGCTCGCCGCTGCGCCTGTAGGCGGCTGCCCAGGTCCCTCCGGCGCCGGGGCCTGCCTCCAGCTCGTGACTCCTCAGGCTCCAGGGGCCGAGGCTGGGCCACCCAGCCTGCTCCTGCCAGCTCCTCCTCATTGTGTAGTGGCTCTTGGCCAGCTGTAGGAAAGACAGAAATGACAACGCTACCCAGCAGCCCAGCCCAGCCCATGGCAGGAGCAGCAGCAGCCTGGAAGCCTCACCTCCTCTGCTCAGCCTCCTGGTGCCCACAGCACAAAGACCGGACTTCTCAGCCTGGCTGGCAAGGCCTTTTCTACCGGGCCCACAGCTTGGTCCCAGGCAGCGGCTCAGCCCTTCCCTCCCATCCCTGTGAATACTCTTCTCTCCCCTCCCTGCTCCACCTTTCCAGCTGGCCTGTCAGGAAGCCCTTACCCTGATGTCCCCAGCTTTCATCTAGTGCCCCCTGCAGGACTCTACTGATTTCTCTCCTAACACCACCTGTGGTTTTATCTGGCTCCCCAATCAGAGTACACGTCCCAGCCGTGGCCGAGCCTCGCCCAGGAAGACCTGCTGGCTCTCCGCCTTCCCTCAGCGTGGCCCTCCCACCCCTGGGAGCACGAAGGTGCTCAGAGGTAGCTTGTGGGCCCAAGGAGCGGGGAGACACAGACACAAACCCACCCGTTGACCGGAAATGGGGGAAAAGGGGGAGGATGGGTGTATCTGTTTTGTGCCCTGAATGACGACATGGCCTTCTTCTGATAGGGTTGCAAATCAGGGAAGGAGTGTGGGCGCTCTCCTTGGCGGGAAGGGAGAGCACTTCAGGAGTTTCCTGGAGCCGCCTCACGCTTCTCCAACAGCCAGAAAATACTCGGATGCCCACTTCCTGGCACCTGCTCTGGAGCCAGGCTGGGAGGAATGGGAAATCCCTGCGGCCTCCCTAACAGGCGCAGAGGGTGAGGGCCCAGACGGTGAGAGATGGGAGTGTGCGCCGGTGAGGGCCTGAGGCCTTTGGAGGTATGGAGTTTCCGGGGGCGAGGCTCTGGCTTGGGGTCGGGAAAAAGGGGTAGCTGCGCAGCCACCGGTACCAGGAAGCACACAGTGAGGGCCCCACCGGGACCATTAAGCACACGGACGCGCATGCGCTCCGCCCGCCCAGATGCGCACGCACTTGAGCCGCAGCGCGACGGTTTACAAAGGCTTAGAAGGCCAGAGAACCCGGCCCCGCCACTCCTGGCGCAGCGGCATCTCCTACCTGATGCCGCCCGGTCTCGGCTGCGAGTCAGGAAGAGGATAAAGCCGACTAGCAAAGCTGCCGCTACCATGTACCACACGGGCGCCACCATGACGAAGACCTCCAGGCAGAACCACTGCGTCCACACTGAGGCCCGGGATCTCCTAGGCCCCGCCCCCGTTTCCCAGTCTAGGCCCCGCCCACCACTCGGAGTCCCGCCCAACCGCACATCACAGAGAGGCTTTAATGTAAAATATTAAAATGAGTTTGGGGGACGTAAAAAAAACCCCATAATGTTAAATGGAAATTATTGCAGACGGTTTGTGCAGTAGAAAACGTATATTTTTAAAACATTTAGTTTTAAAATCACTAAACAATCCCACGTAGTGTTTCTGGAAACCACCGTGGAGAAAGTACGAAAAGAGGCTTGGGACTGAGGCACACCAACTTCAGGATACTGATTACCTCTAGGAGGAAGGAAGCGGCTTGGGTTTAAGCCCTGAGCTTTAGCTATATCTGTGACACTGCATTTCTTTGAATGAGACCAAATCTTTGATTTTAATACATTGTGATATAGATATACACACGCATACACACACATATATGTGTGTGTATATATATATATATATATATATATACTTTTTTTTTTCTTTTTACGGAGGTTCACTCTTGTCGCCCAGGCTGGAGTGCAATGGCGTAATCTTGGCTCACTGCAACCTCTGCCTCTCAGGTTCAAGCGATTCTCCTGCCTCAGCCTCCCAAGTAGCTGGGATTACAGGTGCCCTCTACAATGCCCGGATAATTTTTTTATATATTTTTGGTAGAGACGTGGTTTCACCATGTTGGCCAGGCTGGTCTCGAGCTCCTGAACTCAGATGATCCGTCCACTTCGGCCTCCCAAGGTGCTGGGATTACAGGCATGAACTACCTCGCCCGACCAGTATACTTTTTTTTACTCAGATCTGCAATTTTATACCGATTTAAAAATTAAATTAGCTTTTACAAGAACTCATGATCCAGTTTTCCATAGCGAGTACTTGATATGCCCAGTGGGAATTAAAATTTCTCTTTTGGCCGGGCGCGGTGGCTGACGCCCGTAATTCCAACACTTTGGGAGGCCAAGGCAGGCAGATTTGCTTGAGGTCAGGAGTTTGAGTCCAGCCTGGCCAACATGGCAAAAACCTGCCTCTACTAAATTACAAAAATTTGTCCAGGGACAGTGGCTCACACCTGTAAATCCAGCACTTTGGGAGGCCAAAGTGGGCAGATCACGAGGTCAAGAGATGGAGACCATCCTGGCCAACATGGTGAAAACCCATCTCTACTAAAAATACAAAAATTAGCTGGGCGTGGTGGCACATGCCTGTAGTCCCAGCTACTTGGGAGGCTGAGGCAGGAGAATCGCTTGAACCTGGGAGGTGAAGGTTGCAGTGAGCCGAGATTGCGCCACTGTACTCCAGCCTGGTTACAGTTTTGAGACTGCATCTCAAAACAAAAAACAAAAACAGAACTGGGGACAAGATATGAACTCAAGATTTTTTTAAACAGCAAGTAATCCCAGCACTTTGGGAGGCTGTGGTGGGTGGATCACAAAGTCAGAAGATCGAGACCATCCTAATACGGTAAAACCCCGTCTCTACTAAAAATAAAAAAATTAGCCAGGTGTGGTGGCATGCACCTGTAATCCCAGCTACTCAGGAGGCTGAGGCAGGAGAATTGCTTGAACCCAGGAGGTGGAGGTTGCAGTAAGCCCCGATGGCACCACTGCACTCCAGCCTGTGTGACAGAGGGACTCTAACTCAAAAAAAAAAAGGCCAGCGTGGTGGCTCACGCCTGTAATCCAAACACTTTGGAGGCCAAGGCAGGCGGATTACCTGAGGTCGGGAGTTCAAGACCAGCCTGACTAACATGGTGAAAACCCGTCTTTATAAGAAAAAAAAAAAAAGCAAGTAAATGGCCAGGCTCAGTGGCTCATGCCTATAATCCTAGCACTTTGGGAAGCCAAGGCAGGAGGATCATTTGAGGTCAGGAGTTCCAGACCAGCCTGAGCAACATCATCAAACCCCAGCTCTACAAAAAAAAAATACAAAAATTAGCCAGGCCTGATGGAGATGCCTGTAATCCCAGCTACTCGGGAGGCTGAGGGGCCAGGTGCGGTGGCTACTCTGTTAACCCAGTACTTTGGGAAGCCTAGGCAGGATGAAACCCTGTCTCAAAAAAAAAAAAAAAAATTAGCCAGGAATAATGGCATGCACCTGTAATTCCAGCTACTTGGGAGGATGAGGTGGGAGGATCACCTGAACCCAGGGAGGTCGAGTCTGCAATGAGCCATGATCATGCCACTGCACTCCAGCCTGGGTGATAGATTGAGACCCTGTCTCAGAAAAGAAAAATAAAAAAAATTCAGGACCAATGAACTAACGGTGAGAAAGGGATTTGAAAAAATATGGGCTGGGCACAGTGGCTCACACTTATAATACTAGCACTTTGGAAGGCTAAAGCAGGCAGATCACTTGAGGTCAGGAGTTCAAAAGCAGCCTAGCCAACATGGTGAAACCCCATCTCTACTAAAACTACAAACAATTATCAGGGTGTGGTGGTGCATGCCTGTAATCCCAGCTACTCAGAAGGCTGAGGCAGGAGAATCTCTTGAACCCAAGAGGCAGAGGCGGCAGTGAGCCAAGATTTCGCCACTGCACTCCAGCCTGGGTGACAGAAGGAGACTGTGTCTCAAAAAAAAAAAAAAAAAAAAAAAAAAAA